>NW_005054510.1:991698-999075 GCF_000277835.1 Geospiza fortis
AGGGCTGGTTGGAGGTCTTAGGATAGAAATCACATATAACACAATAAATTTATAATACAAGAAATCGTAGTTTATAATATTATAATATTATAAATAAAGTATTTATAATGTTATATGATTTTTTTTTTATTGCTCAGCTCTCAGCAACAGGGAACTCTCCATCCATACTCAAGTCTAGGGTAAAATGTTTAAGGGGTAAAATGTTTAAGGGGTAAAATGTTTAATCCATAAATTATTGCTGGGAATCAGGAAAAATCTGCTTGACATCTTAAATCACAGGGAGATTTTATTCTCTGTAAGAAAAAAAAAAACTCTGCAAATTATTTAAAGCCTTTTTCTCAGGGCCAGTGTTTGCTCTTGGTTAGGAGTGACGTTGTTCACTCAGGATTTTCCTCTTCAAGAGGAGCTGGCTGGTTTAAATTGCAAAGGAAATGTCTCCGGGTGCCATTCCCATGGATTCTGCTCTGAATTTTGGGGATGGAATCGATGGCATTTGGTCACCTCCCTGCTCTGAATTTTGGGGATGGAATCGATGGCATTTGGTCACCTCCATATCCCTGGCTCAGCTCTTCAACAGCATTGCCTTCATCCCCAGGATGATGAGCTGTGCTGGAAATTCACATTTTTGTTTCCTTCTTACTCTGAAATCTCAGTGGGTTCAGAATTCCCTCGTAGTTTGGGAAGTTAAAAATCATTGAATTCCACACCTTGCACCATCCCAGGGTGCTCCAGCCTGGCCTTGGACACTTCCAGGCATCCAGGGACAGCCACAGCTCTTCTGGGAAATCCATTCCAGGACCTCCCCACCCTCATAGAGAAGAATTTATTCCCAATATCCCATCTAAGCCTGCCCTGTGTCAGGTTGCAGCCATTTCTGGAATAACAGCGAGCACAACAGCAATCTCAGCTCTGCCTGGCTGGCTGAGGGAGCTGTAAAAGCCCCAAACAGGACAGAACTCCCTTGGGAAGCTGCAGGGCTGTAAAGCAGCTCCCTCCCTGCCTCCTGCCACATTGCATCACATCTGAACAGGGCTTTTTGCATTATATATTAGCTGAGATTTGTCCTCAGATACCCTCCTCTGGAGAAGACCATTTTTAAATCTTTAATAGGGCATTAGAGCAATTTGCCTGTGATTTAGCTCTAAGTGGGCAAGGAGAGTGGTGACAAACGAGGCCGGGAGGCCCCTGAAATTCTTTGAATATTCCATGTTTTCCTGGAACTGTGAGGAAAATGCTGCCAGAGAGGTCTTGGCAGGTTTTCTAGGTGGCTGGCCAAGTCTGAAGCAAACGTGGATGGTTAACAGGCTAATGGCAGCTCTGCTTCCAGGCTCAGATGTATAGAACATACGTTTTTATTTAAGAAATCCCACCACATGGAGGAGCAAATGTAGTGCTAACACATCTTCCTGAAGGAAAATGGCAAGGGGAAAACCAGTGTCATCTTGCCACCATAAAATAAAGGTTCTTTTGCCCTTGCTTTTTAGGGACTTGGGGCTGTCAGCTGAAGGAAATGAAATCCAGTGGCTTTCCCACGAGGGCCCCTTATTAATCAGGAATGGCTTATAGAGCAATAGTTTGTGTCTGAGGGAAGAGGCAGAAGTTGTTCAAAGAATGGATTTCCGTTGCCAGATTGACTTTTTGTTGTTGCCATGCGAGTAATTAAACCTGGCAATTAAGCAGGAAAGTGATCAAATAATCCCTTGGGAGCTGCTGCTGCTGCACTTGGCTGCACGTGGGACCACCCATGTGGGTCAAACAGTGACAGTGAGGGGCTGGCGCTGAATTATGCCAGGTAAAGGTGGATTTGGGAGGGATTTCTCTGGGAATTGGTGTTTCCTGTGGGAAACACGAGTTTGGGTTTCCTGGAGACACCAAGTGAATGAAGGTTGGCGTTTTAATCTTGTCCCTTGCTCGTGGGGCTTGTCTTGTTTTATTATTGATGGGCAAAGGCTGCACAGGTTCTACCTTTAGAGTGAAACCAGTTATTTTTCTTTCTCAAGCCCTTGGTGCAGGCCCAGAAGTTCTGCTGTGGGCTCCCTGTGGGGTCTGGGATGAGTCACTTATTTTCCTTTGGTTCTACTCCCTGCCTATAAAATAGAGGTCCTTGTTCCTCCTGAGGGAGCTGTGAAGGCAGAGGAGCTGATCCTGAGTGAGCTGTTCAGAGGCACTCACGCTGGAATTGCAAGGATCACGCTGGGAAGAAATGTTTCTGTGTGCTGACACCTTTTTTAGCTTCACACTGATAAGATTTATCACCCAAAACCATTTTTGTGCGACCGACTCGAGAACGCTATTACGGCACGTTAAAAATCCCAAGTAAGGTGATTTGTTAGCGTAGTGAATGAGCTGAAATTCGGATTTTTTTTTTGAAGAAAACTGTGTGTTTTCTTCACGTTGCATCTGCTGGAAGTGTTGGGGCTGTCTCTGTGCATTGTGGGCAGGAGGAGCTGTGAGTCTGGGGTGGAGCAGGGCCTGCAGTGCAGCGATGCAGGAGTGCAGGGGGCACTGGGAGCTGCTCCTGCTGCCGCTGCTGTTGCTGGCGCAGACACTGAGCCGTGCCCTGACACTCATCCTGTCTGTCACATCCCTCTCCAGACGTGGCTCCCCGTGTCCACAGCCACCATTTTCCTTTCCCCTTGCCTCACCACTTTAAGATCCGATCGTTTTATGCCTTTCTCACCTTTATTGTTTCAGTTTTTCCCCATTATCCAGGGTAGGGTGGAGTTGGGGCTCAAGGAGAACCTGTTGGCAGAACTGAAGGGTGAGGGGAAAATCCAAGCACCACTTTTTAATGCAAAATCCGTTGGTCTGGAGGGGAAAGGTGCTGGGTGAAAAGGATTTGGAGGTGGTGAAATGGGACTGGGATGATTTTGAACCACTCTCTGTCCTCTCTGTTGAATAGCAGGGGATCCGAGGAGGGTGACAAAAGCCACGCGGACACTGCGGCTTCTTCCAAGGGCTCACAACCCTCCAGGGATGTGGTAAGTGTTGTCCTGATGGTTCTGCATTTTTGCAGAATATTGATTTTATCAGTGATTTGGTGTGGAATTGGTCTGCAAAACACTGAGGCTCAAATTAGAAGCTTTTGGTTGGCAAGGTCACCATTCTGAAAATGTCCAAATCATGGCAACTTTGCCCAGTTTTGCTTTCCACTCTGAATTTCACCTTTCCTCACATAATTTGAATTCTTAATTTCTATTACTGAATATTTTCTACTCCCCTGAAGATATTTTATTAATTTGGAAACTATTCTGATGTGAGCTGTCCTTACAGCTGAGCTGTAAGCATTATTTTAAAGATATTTCCTAAATGATCTCTGTCCACTCTGCCCAGAGTGAAGTTATTGACTGCCCTCAAAAAGGCCTCAAGGTTTTATATTTAATGCTGAAGTCCCTAAAGCTTCCTCCCTGGCTGAACATCCCTTCTCCTGTGTGTCTTCCCCTTTGAATTGCTAATTCCAATTGATCTGAGGGGGGGAAAAAAAATTGTAATAGTTTGTATTTACTCTATTTCTGCTACAACAGCACCTACCAAGGTCTCTCCTCCCTTTGATCCTGTCCCCATGATTAAATTCATTCTTCCTTTCTGTTTTCCAGCTTCTCTCTGCAAACTTTCTTTCGCTGCATTTCTGCAAGAATTTCCTGCAAACCATGTCCCTGAGAGGATTAGTGGAGGGGATACCAATTTTATTTATATTTATTTATAAATGGACTGCAGAGACTTGGCCCTTTTTTAAATAGGAGAACAATTTTCAGGCCTCTTTCTGTTGTGGTTATTTCACTCCAGAAAAAAAAAAAAACCAACAAAAAAACCCCAAACCCAACAAACCACAGAACAACAGAGAAATACGAGAAGTTGTGGAAACCCCTCAAACTTTCTTCTCTGTTTAAATTTTGAATTCCTGGTGGTCACAGGGCCAGGTGATGCTGCCAGCTGTGGCTTTTTTGTGTAGTGCCTGGCCCAGAGCAGCCACTTGAGTTAAATGCAAAGCTGGGATCAAACCAAGCACAATGACACCTCTATTTCTTTATTATTATTTTATTTTATTGTTATTTTTATTATATTATTTTTGCCAGGCCTTTACCATTTTGGAATTGGAGTTGCTGGACTCCAGTAAATGAAGTGTCTGGATGTCGGTGGTGATTCATAAAAGCAATTAAAAGAGGAAAGTGCTTTTCCTCTGAGCTTAATGTCCTGGTTGAGGATGTCCTTAAGTGAGTGTGAAGTGCTCAGGCAGTGGTCAGGGGATCCATGGATCTATTTCCAGCAAACCCTTCTTTATTGCGTGCTGCTGATGATTAAAACCAATTATTTTTTCTTTTCTCACAGAATGCCAGAGCATTTGGGGTGGGAAGGGAGCTCTGGAGGTGCCAGGCAGGGTCACCTGGAGCAGGGACACGGGGACACAGCCAGGGAACCAAACCCTCCCTGGGCTGTTCGGGCTCTGCCACCTCCGTGGTGGGAAATTCTTCCTCAGGCTGAGGTGGAACTTGAGTTTTACTTTCTGGTCATTGCTCCTTTTGCTGCCGCCAAAACCAGTCTGGCACCCTCCTCTGACGCCTGCCTTGGGGATATTTGTGTGGATTTAACTACTGAATCTTATTTAGATTCTATTTCAACATTTCAATATTTCAAATATTTCAATATTTCAATATTTCAATATTTCAAATATTTCAATTTTTCAAATATTTCAATATTTCAATATTTCAATAATTCAATATTTCAAAAATTTCAATATCTCAATATTTCAATATTTCAAATATTTCAATATTTCAAACATTCAATATTTCAAATATTTCAATATTTCAAATATTTCAATATTTCAAATATTTCAATATTTCAATATCTCAATATCTCAGTATTTCAATAAGTCAATATTTCAAATATTTCAAATATTTCAATATTTCAATATTTCAAATATTTCAAATATTTCAAGTATTTCAATATTTCAGATGTTTCTACAGCTCCATCACTTAGTAACTGATGTATTCCAAAATTTGCCGGATTTCAGGGTGAAACCTCAAATCTTAAGAAATTTTATTTATATATATATATTTATAGATATTTATAGATATTATTTATATTTTTATATTCAGTATTTAATATTCCATTTCTCCCTTCTTAAATCTGAGGACAACCCTCCTGAGGATGCAGCATTTTCCGTGGGAGAAATGCAACATAAATATGGGCGGTGATGGATAATTAAAATTCATCAAATACGATATTATTTTTTCCCTGCCTAGTGCAACCCCCTGGCATTTCTGACCCTCCCCAAACACAGAACACCCCATTTGTACAGCTTTAAAGTGATTTTCCACCCTTCCCAACCACCCTGGTGGCTTTTAGGGATGGTTTTTCAGGCTGTCCCAGGGCAGGCACTTCCAGTCTTGCCTTTCCAAGGGGATTCCTCTCTCTTTCTTTGGAGTTTGCACGAATTGGAGTTGTGCCTTCTGTTGGTTTGCCCTCCCTCCCTGCCCTTGGTTATCCCGTCTAAGAGTTTACTGATTTACCATGGATCATTAGGTGGAAGTAACTATTCTTAAAACACCAGGATGGATACAATAATTAGGGATGTGCTTTTGTTAACACCGCCAGCCTCTACCCTCTTGTACAGTACCCTTGGGTACTAAATAATTACCCACTTTGTGTGGTTATCTAGCTCACTAATTACCCACAAAAATTGGGGTCAGGTGTTAACTGCTTGAAATAAGTATCCTCCAAAGGCTTGGCTAAAGTGTGTAAAGAAATTATGTGTTTGCTGCAAAACTTTGGGAAAAAAAAATTCAAATATTTTTGTATTGGGAGGGAAGATAAGGAGACAATGGATGTGAAATGCTCTGTGTGATGGCAAAATCTTGCAGGGGCGGTGAGGGGCTCTAAAGGGAGTGAAAGGATGGTTGGCAGATACAGTCACTAATCCAGACTTCTTCTCCCAAAGATTAGATCCTTCAGCACACAGGTTTGATTCTTGATTGATGCCAATCAGGATTATGCCAGTATAAATAAGAAAATTTGTATCTGTGCATTCCCAGACTGACTTTGCTGCATAACCCCACCTCTTCCATCACCCAGAGACTTCTGCATTGCACCCAATAATTTAATTAGGGACTGCATATTTATTTCCATGCGTTTATTTTAGCTGTCCCCAGCTCTGTGTGCATGCAGAAATTCACTCTGAGGCTGCTGCTCATAAAACGCGGCTTGCTTGGAGCAATAATTTGATTCCTGTGCTCAGGGAGTTACCCCAGTGAGTCAAAGATTTCTAGATAGCCCCACCCTCCCCAACTTCCCGAACACTCACACTGCAGCCACTTTCTCTTTGCCAGACCCACACAGGCTGCCTCAGCAGCCAAAATCCCAAGGGGCAATCCCAATCTCCTGCCTCCCCTGTTTCAGCCCTTGAAAAGTGGGAAATAAAGCCAGGGCAGCCCTAAAGCCCTTGGAATACCCGGCATGTGTAACAGGGGGTGTTTAGCAGCCCTTCTTCCCAACCTGGCTCCTTGCATAGGTGCTCCCTGCCTTCAGTACAAAGAAAAGGGATTTCAGGGGGAGCTGGGAGGTGTTTCTGGCAATCCTTGTGGCTTTGGGTGCCCGGATACCTTTAATTCCTGAGCGTCTGTGCGGTGCTCAGCCTAACAAAGAAATTGCCTGCGTTTATTGCTGTATTTTTCGTGAGGTGCTTCCTCTCCTCCACAGCCTTCTAGAACCACCTTCTGTTCTGTTCCTACAAGCACCTTTTGTAGCCTGTGTGGGTTCAGGTATCAGACATCACCACCCCCGAGGTTTGGGCAAAGGGGGGGTCTGGGGAAGGCCCCAGGGTGAGGCGTGAGCGGGGTTTTGGGGCTACCTGTGCTCTGCATTGTGCAGAGCATCCCTGGCAAAGGCAGGGCTCAGCTCCTAAAGCACAATGCAGATTTAGTCGTCATCTTTGTCTCTCCCCCCGCGCCCCCCCCCGCTCCACTCCCCGCTGATGTTAACTGTCTGTATTATTATTTATTGTTATCAGGGGATTTGGTTTGATCAATGAAGTGTATATGCGTCTGACGGACATTCGGGGAGGAAATGCTTGCAGAATGAGTAACATGTCTGCAGTGGAGGGTGTGTGAGAGGGAGAGAGAGGGAGCATCGCTACTAGAAACATTGACTGATGAGTTCATTTTAAAATCCAAGGGCATATAGCTGGTAAATTAGCACATATTGCAAATATAGTCTGGTGCGAGAGGCAGCGGCGCTGCCATTGAGCGCAGGGGTGGGTGTGGAGGGGAAAGGGGGGGTCGAGGAGAGGAGGTTGTCAGCTCTAAAGTCATCACGGGCATGAGCCAGGCAGTCCGCCTGCCTCGCTGCAGACGTGGGGCGTGCGATTTCCCCGGGGGGCAG
>NW_005054510.1:999221-999631 GCF_000277835.1 Geospiza fortis
CGGCTTAAGGGATTATTGGGAAGGGTGACCGGCGGTGGAGAGTGTGAGAGTGTGCGAGTGTGCGCGGGGGAGCCGGGTCCTTATTCTGTTAAAGATTTAAGTAGGCATGCAAGGAATCTCTAGGATAGTTGGCAAAGGGCGAGGGTGGGGAGCGGGGGGAAGGATCCAAAACAGTCTGTAACCAGACACTGAAGCTTTCCAGGAGTGAGAGTGTGTGAGAGGGAAGGAGACAGAGCGAGAGGAAGAGAGGGGGCAGTGTGGTCTAGTACATTTTCATCTGGTCGTTGATTTGAGCCTGATGCTTGCTGTCCCTCAACAGCCTCCCTTGCCTGGATTTTTTCTTTCCCCCTCTCCTCTCCTTTCCCTTCTGGTTCATCGAAGCCTAGGGGAGCCAGGAAAGATTAAATGTG
>NW_005054510.1:1001020-1003273 GCF_000277835.1 Geospiza fortis
TGCCAGGGGCCGGGAGCGAGCCTGCGGATTCCTGCTCTTATTTCTGCATTCCTTCTCGTTGAAACAATGAAAATAATTCCGTCACTGCCCCAAACTTCCTCTTCGTTATTTAAATGCGGAGACTTTTCGTGTATTTGTCGCAAGCGACCTTGTTGGGAGCTGTAAGGAACCTGCCGCGCCATGTCATTATTATTTTTTTTTTTGTATAAACGATTAAAAATGGAATGTATTCTCTCAACAGAGGGTCCTTAGAGAAGCTCTTTCCTTCCACCTGTGTGTCCTGTTTTGTAATCTTGAGCCATGAATTGAACTTGCCTGCTATTCTTTTCCTCTTTCTCCTTTTGATCTTTTTGTTTTATGATTATTATTTTTTGATCCCCGTTGGTTTTGGTATTTTTATTTTTCTTTTAATTTTTTTTTTTTTTTTTTTGCAAGGACTAGTTTGTTGCGCCCCTCTCAATCCCTGAGACCCTAACTTGTGATGTTTAGCTTTTAAATCCACGGGTTAGGCTCTTGGGAGCTGTGAGTTGTGCTTGGACATCTTTATTTTATTTTAGAAATATCTCCTCTCTCTATGTGTATATGTGTGAGCGCGGGTGTGTATATTTAGAGCCGTATACACACACATACAATAGTGTTTAGAGACCTTTTAAGGAAAAAATAAGTCTATTTCTCCTCCTTAGCCTCCATCGGCTGATGTAGGGCGGTGGTTATGGCCATTTTCTGTATAAAAATCAAATTAAAATCAGCGTTCGTACCGCTGAGATTTTTTTTTTTTTCAATATTTTTTTTTTTCTTTCTAATGTGTGTGTATATATTCACGAGATAATTTTCCAGCTGATCCAGATATGGGGGTGTATGTGTGTACACACAGAGTGATTATTATATATGCGTGTGCAGATAAGATATACATGATATGGATGCATGTAAATGCAGTTCTTGAGGTGTGCGTGGCGATCCACAGACATATTAATTCATATAAGCAAATAAAACCATAAATATAGATATTCCAATATGGAGGAATATTAATATCACGCCTGTGGTAAAACAGGGGAGATTTTTGATTTTTTATTTTTTTTGCTGCAGGCCACTGCATAGAGCATCTGAATTTTGATTTTATTTTATTTTTTGCCTTCTCCCCCCCCTCTTCTTGAGAGCAACACAGAGTACCCTGAGAGCGTAACAGTAACAGCTCGGTACATTGGTGCTTGACCTCAGCTGAAATCCCAGCATGCCTCATGCTTCCAAGTTTAAAACTGAACGATTAATCTTGGAAATGTGCTCTATGGACACACCAAAGGGGGGAAAAAACCAAAAAAAAAAAGGATAAAAAAAATTAAAACAAAAAAAAGGAGAGAGAAAAAAAAATAAAAATAAAAAGCCAGCAGACGGGTTGGATTTTATAGGTCGGAAAAAATAAAGTGCAGAATAAAATGGTTGCATGTATGAATGGTTGGAAAGTAAAAAGAAATGCTGAAGTTTTCTTTGAGTCCTTTTCTAGAACTTCCAGCTTTGCTGCTTTTCCGGGCAATATGACATGTAAATGATGAATCAGAAATGTTCGAAATGTTTCCTGCTGCTGCTGTTTTTCTTTATTAGATTCTTTTATGTTGCTGTAAAATTAATTATGGTTGGAACTGTATTTCTTATCTCTGTTCTGCAAGGCAATTTATAATGAAGTTACTGTACCTTGTTATGGCACCCAATTGCTGTTTGATATTTGAATGCAAATGCTTGAACTTAAAACGATGCACCAAAAATTAATTGACGGTGTAACATTTTGGTATTTAAGAGCTTTAGGATATGTTCGCTGGTTCCTGTTGTTTAACAGTTATTGAACTGGAAAAGCTTGCTTGATTTTGATTTTTTTAATGAATTTTAGCTGCTTTTTCTTGCCACTGTAATTACACTGAGCGTTTCACCTCCGAAAAGAAAAAAATGCCAAGAAAGCCTTGTCCTTCTGAATTTCTATATTATTCCAAATGTTCTTTAATTCCAAAGCAAGCCACATTTATTTTCTGGTGTCAGCTTGGTATCCACATTTATTTTCTGTTACCTGTTGTAAATTGCAACCCGGAGCGCTGGATCCCCGCACCTTTGTCCAGCCGTTACCACACCCGCAAAAATTCGCTTTTTCGGGGTTCTTTTTTACCTTTTCCCGATGCTTTTAATCGCAATTTTTCCCCCCCCCTCTCCACCAGAAGGGAAGGGGGGAGCGCTTTGTCTGCGAGGCTGGGATGGGTCCCCGCGCAT
>NW_005054510.1:1003677-1005239 GCF_000277835.1 Geospiza fortis
CTGCCTTCCCTTCGCTGCTTCCCGCTCCAGAATTCCGGGCACAGAAATTCCCGGGCAGGTTCAGGGGCATTTCAGCCACGGCCGTGCCCCGGAGCTGCAGAAATGTCAGCGCTGGTCAAACTCAGTAAATCAGAAATACCCGGCCGGAATCGTTTCTGTTCGAGCAGACAGAACTCGATCCTGAGCGGTTCCTGCAGCGATTTTTACCTTCTGCAGACAAAAGGAGGGATATTGCACTCGGGGTTTATTTTTTTGTGGCTTTCTTCTCTTAGTGTTGCAGAGTCTTTCTAATAACAATTTCGTCAGTTTCCATGATTTTATGTTTTCATTAGGAAAAAAACCCCCGAATCTGTGGACGAAAAGCTTTTTTTTTTCTCTTACAAGGAAAATGGAAGAGAAAATAAATATTAGGCATTAATTTAATCAATAAATAGAATAAGTGAAGCTTAATAAGAATTGAAGATCTTTTTCAATAAGACTAATTTTCAATAAGACTAATAATACTAAAATAAAAACCACCAGGCTGGAACAAGTTTCAATTAAAAGTATATCTAATATGCTGCCACTATATTTAATATAACACATTGCTAAATATTCTGTGCAATATGTGATGCAAATAATTAAGAAGGAGAAAGAGAAGCAAATGAGGTGTGGGGTTTTTTAAAATATAGTTCTTTTTTAAAAAAATACGTTGTCACTTTTGCAAAACTCTGGTGTCTGGGAGTTTTGTCTGAGCAGCAACTGGAGCTTTGAGCTCGGTGACTTTGACCTCGTTGTGGCTGAGTTGGAACTTGCTCTCCCAAGTTGAAAGGCACAGGGTTTGGTGGCAGGAAAAGGTAAAAATAAAAGGTCCGAGGCATTCTGCAGTTTTCCATTGTTGCTCTTTTATTTCCAGGGGTTTAACAAGACCTAAAGTTGCACAGTGCTGCAGCTACAAAAAAAAAAAAAAAAAAAAAAAAAAAAAAAAAGAAAAAAAAAGGAGAATACTTTTATTGCCTTTCTTCCCTGAATCATTTCCAAGGTACTTAAGGATTTATTGGGCCAGATAGCAAATTGCAGTTGAGATGCTGTGCAGTGGCCAGTGCTGATTAGATGATTGATTAATTCCTGATCGATTTCTAATTCCGAACCTAAATCACATTATAAATGCTCGATATTAAAACGCAGTTTATGCCGAAATCTGATTGCAAGCTCTTCACAGAGCCAGTTGCAAATACCATAATATTCCTATTTTTTTGTTGGATTTTTTAACCCTTTAAGGAAGTGCTTGGCCGCACCTCAGTGCTTTAGAGCCATGAAGTGCTCGTTCATAGGAGGTTTGTGCACAATCCCTGGAATAACAGGAGACACTGCAATTCCCAGACCATGAACTCCACGTTCATCTGCACCTCCAACCGCTGCCAAACCATTTTTAATTTTTTATTTTTTTCCTCCTTTTTCCGCCCTGAATTTTGTTCCCTTCTCCGCGAGGAGCTCGGGGGGAAGGCAGGCAGGGTTGAGGAGTTCAAGGCGTGGGTTCCCCCAAGGTGCAATTCCAGTTCTGCACGAGGCTGGAGCTCGGC
>NW_005054510.1:1005308-1039278 GCF_000277835.1 Geospiza fortis
AGTTCTTCCTCACTCTTGGGAACACACACATTGTTTCAATAATCCAGGCAATAAATGCTAATTAGTAATGCTTAAGGACCCTACCAGCCAGAGTAATTATCATAATTTACCTCTTCCTTGGTTAAAAAAAAACCAACAAAACATTCCTTGCCGATTTTTTAATTTTTAATATTTTTCCAAATGGTGTTTTCTCCCTTTTTTTTTCCCCCCCTCTGGAAAGAATTCCTGGTTGGATTAGCGATGAATATATAGCTTGGAGACACAGGCACAGGGAGCTGGAGCTGAGCATGTGTAAAAGGTTTTCCCACACATCAAAATTTCTTTAAAACCTGAGATTTTTTCCCTTGGCCTCCCCTGTGCGCTCTCCCCTCCTTCCCCAGCAGCACCAAAAACCACTTGCGGAGGGAGAACAAAGGAAATCAGGAACTCCAAAGGCATCATTAACTATGAAGAGCAACAGCAAGACAGAGTGTGATACGACAACATATTTTATGGCACAAACGTAGAGATAATTAAATAATTCAGCGGTATTCTTAGCTAATTAGCACAAAGATCTTTCAGAAGCCATCAAGAAAATGGATCTCATCAGACCTAATAACACGTGGGCTTTCCCCAAGATCCTGTGTTTTCCAGCATTGCTGCTGCTTCCCCACCTGATCCTGTAACACCAAAGAGTTGCACAATTTAATTGGGCTCTTCCTCAAGATAATATTTTCCATGGAAGGGGATCAGGTATTTAGAGGAAATGAATATGCATAGCTGGAATTTTCAATATTAGTCAATAGCAGAGGAGAAGCCAGATCTGTTACGAGGGATCCATTTAAAAGATTAAATTTTCAGCCTCTCTTGGGTTCATTGGGATGGGGCTGGCATTGGGAGCTGCTGGATGAGTGCTGGAGTCCAAGACCTTTTTATTTTATGATTTATATTAATTGGGGTCCTGGATTGGCTGGTTTCAGCTTTTTTTTTTGGGCATTGAGAAATGTGTGGCCAAGTCCAGAAGAGGTTTGGGATCTCTGGTTTAACCTGGGCTCTCATTCCAAGGCCAAAACCAAACTGGGAAAAGCTCCATCGTCATCTGTGGAGTTGTTTTAGGTCTTCAGTTGGATGGCTACAACTCTCATGCCATGAAAATATATTTTTTCCTCTGGATTCATGAGTTTTTTTACCTGGAATCAGTGGCTGCTGTTGCTCCTGAGCTCAATCCAGGTTGGCAATCCACAGATCCATGGGCAAGGACCTGCGGGGCATTGATCCTTCCTGGAACACTCAGTGAGGCACGTTCTCAGTAATTGGGTGCATCAAATATTGCTCAGAATATCTCTCTGTATTATTCAGAACATCTCATTATGCTCCTTTGATCTGAGTGCATCCCCAAGTTCACGAGAGGCATTTGCAAACTCCCATTCACTGCCTCTGCGTTTGATACATTTGGGGTTCCTTTTCCCTCTGCCGAACAAAGGAATGCCTGAAAATTTGATTTTGCCAGCCAGTTAAAAATCTCCTGCTTTAAATAACAGAGGGGGATGTGCATCAGTCTGGGATTCAGCAATAATTCTGGTTTTTACCCTGAGCCCAGAGTGAATTTTCCTCCTGTGTTACGGTTTTGGTGCTTTTCACTCCATGGGTACCCACACAAGTCCTGCAGTGGGGTAAGATCTGACAGTTTGGGATTATTGTTATGCATGGAGGGGAAAAACCTCCAGGCTCCCCTGAAAGAACATGGAAACAGATTTTTCCCTGCCCGAAAAGAGGTGGAGACACATTTGTAGAAGGCAAAAGGAGGGAATAAGAAGGGAAGAGGCACCCAAAAGTGCTTTGCCCAAAGAAGCAAAACACGTAAATACATTTCTGTCTCATGGTTTACAGGGCTGCTGTTCTTTAAGCACAAATTCTTCCTTTCTGGAACCTTCCTGGTTGGGAATGAGGTTCTGACATGCCAGGAGCCCCTCTGGTGTACCCCCACGTGTAACAATGAAATCCATAGTACTTCTGTGAACAAGTAATTTATTTTTTCTCTTCTGTTTTTCTGTCGTTCACCCAATGCTCTGGCACTGTATTTGAATATATGAGGGCATTTCAACCAATTTAAAAAAAACCCCATGTATAATTTCCAAGATGAAAGAGGAATCTCTGCTTTCCTTGGTGAGCCTGCTTGCAATTGTTTTTCTCTAACAGCTCTTCCCACACTGCAGTCAATGAATCTCTAATCTCCTGGGCTGAAATGTCTGACACTTCCACAATCATTTATTTGCTGCCTCGACTCGCAGAGCTCCACCTACAGCAGTGTCTCGGCAGTGGGCTGGTGGTGAATCTGATGGAAATGTCTGGTGTTTTTGGGGGGTGGGAGGGAGGGAGGGATGGAAGGATGAGCAGGGGCTCTGCTGTGCACTGCGTGCCTCTCACGCCACCCTTCCAGCCAGGATCCGAGGGACAAGGAGTGGATGAGCTCTGGCTGGATAGATTGAGTTGATTCCATGGCTGCTCCTGCCAAACACCAGCGCTGACCCAACCCTGGTGCTCTGTGCTGTTGCATCCCTCTGGAAGGTGGACAGGAGGGCGAGGGGGAGAAGCTCAGCCCCTGAGAGGAGTCTCCAAGCTGCTCCCTCTGGCTGCTCCAAGAAGCTGAATTCCCCTGGAAGCTGTGCCTGGTGCTCCCAGGCCGCTGCACCCTTCTCACCCGACTGCCCTGCTGGGGGCTTCACTGTGGGAATGAATTCTGCAAGAAATGCTGCGAAGCATCAGAAGTGCTGAGGATTGAGAAGAGTCCTCTCAGTGCACGAACTCCTTTGTGGATAAAGTCACACTCACCTGGATCCCAGCTCCTCCAGCACCACGAGGTGTGGCAAGGGTCCCAGATTCATCAGTGGACTTTGGTTTGGCTTTGGTGTGCTTGTATCATGTCTGAACGTGCAAAGAACTTGGTTTTTCCACAAGGAGCCCAGTAAATGGCGCCTCTGCCAATCAGTTCCTCGAAGTGTGTTGTCTCTTTTGCTCACCCCTTTGTCCCCTTCCCACCAGGGCTTGCAGAGCATCTCCTTCCCTGCATGGAGGGCTCGGGGCTGGCTTCTTCCTGGGGTTTGGATGCCAGCTTGGGAGCAGGGTTGGTGGGCTCGTGCAGCACCTCACACACCAGATTTGCCTTTCCATTGAATTGTGTTTTCACTCCACCAACATCTGCTTGTTGCATCTCACTGTTGAAGGCCCAGATAGGGAAAAAAAATCCCGAAATCTGGATTTTTCTCTGCCCTGTTTGATGGATAATTCAGAGGTAACAGCACAGCTTTGGTAGAATTCCTGTTCTCCTTCATCCCCCTTTGCTCCTTTTCACATGGCCTGACCTTCTGTGTGTAGTTTTGGGGGATAATGTGGATTTTGGACGATGATGCTGCAAAATTGTAGCAGGAGGGAAGCCCTGGTTTTTAATTAGTGGTGTCCTTCTGGATGTCTTTACATCAGCATCCAGTTCCTTTTGGAATATATGAACAGACAACTTAAAACCAGTGACCAAAACCCAGAAGAAACAACATTTTGGTTCAATTGCCAGAATTATTCAACAAGGAGCTGAAGCCCCCATATTCCTCAGGCAGGCAAATGCTCCTTTTCCTCAAGCCATGGCACACGAGCTGGCGCTGCGAAGGCAAATAAAATTGCTCCTAAAATTGCAAATAAAAAGTTCCCCGGCCTCTATTTTTGGATATTTTAGGAAGAATTTCCCCCAGTTTCCAGCCCACCAAAGCACAGCTTCCATCTGTTTTATGGAGGATCTGTGCAGGTGTGAATTGTCTGGGAGGAAGAGGAGACTCCAGTGGCAAAAGCAAAGCCTCCAGCAGTTCTGTGTCCTGAGGGATCTGTCCCAGTCCCTGACACTGCACTGGGACAGGGGGGAGGTGTTTCCACATTTATCTCTTCAGCTGAGATATGAAACCAAGGTCTCCTCTGTTGTTCAGGGACAGATGTCGAGGGAGAGGTTTTGTTCTTTTGGCACATGCTGTGTGAAACCTTCCCTTCTTATTAAGAAAAAAAATAAATCTCATTTTTGGTTTCAATACCTCAAAAAGAAACAACAATGCTGCCACCTCAGAAATTAAAAAATGGCAAAATATTAATAATAATTTAATACGATTTAATTACAAAATATTCTGAATTTCTCTGCAGGTTGGAATGGATGAGGCTGCTGGAAAACAGCACATTGTTCTAGAACATATCTAAAAAATCTAGATCTTAGAAATGTCTGAGTGTGTGAAACCTTCCCTTCTTATTTTTTTTTAAAAAGAAATTACATTTTTTTTGTTTCAATACCTCAAAAAGAAACAACAATGCTGTCATCTCAGAAATGAAAAAATGACAAAATATTCTGGGAATTGTTTGATCCTCTGCAGGATCCAGATTTGGAATAGATGAGGCTGCTGGAAAGCAACACAGTATTCTAGAACATGTCTAAGAAATCTAGATCTTAGGAATATCTGAGTGTGTGAAACCTTCCCTTCTTAGTTTTAAAGAAAAAGAAATCTCATTTTTGGTTTCAATACCTCAAAAAGAGACAACAATGTTGTCACCTCAGGAATAATTTAAAAAAAATACAAAATATTCTGAATTCCTCCGCAGGTTGGGATGGATGAGGCTGCTGGAAAACAACACAGTATTCTAGAACATATCTAAGAAATCTAGATCTTAGAAATATCTGAGTGGATGAAACCTTCCCTTCTTATTTTTAAAGAAAAAGAAATCTCATTTTTGGTTTCAACACCTCAAAAAGAAACAACAATGCTGCCACCTCAGAAATAATTTTTAAAAAATACAAGATATTCCTCTGCAGGTTGGGATGGATGAGGCTGCTGGAAAAGAACACATTGTTCTAAAACACAACTTTCTGTATCTTAGAAATATCTGAGTGTGTTTTGTTCACATGTGATGGCCCCTCATTATATAATAATAATGATGATGATGATGATGATGATGATGATGATGATGATGATGCAGCCCTTCCACAGTAGCTTCATCTGTGGAGCCCCAGCCCCTTCCTGCAGAGGCCTCAATGAACTCTCACAGGTGCCTTTGTGAGGTGGGTATGGAAATGTTCCTGATCCTGACCCTGATCCCACAGGAGGAGAATCACATCCTTCATTTTTGCCATTTTTAACCTCTTTTCCTCGCTTGGATTTTCCTGATAACATGGAGCAAGATTATTGATTTTTCAACCCAGCTATTGAAAATATTCATCAAGCACAGTGGTATCAAATATAATCTGGTTTAATGGGTTCTTTTAGGGTTTTTTTGATATATTTTTGCCTCCTGGATAGGGGAGGGGAGGCTGAGGGTTTGCTTTGCAGAAGGCCAGGGATATTTTTATTATTTTTGTGGGGTGAGGAAGTGCTGAGCACCCCTGAAAACCAACCCAAACCCTAAAAGCACTGATTAGAAAGTGTGGCTGAAGCATTTTGCCTGAGATGGCAGGGCTGATAATTGGATTTCAGCTCGCTGAGACCCAGTCCATTACTGCAGCTATAAATCACCCCGCTGCAATCACTCCCCTAATGCACCCTCACTTTTCAAATATTTCCTTTGCAGCCTTTTCCATCCTCAGCAGCACTGAGTGCACTGAAAGTTGTTGGCTCCCACCCTTCAAGCAGTTTTTGGGTGTTTGGAGCTGAGTGGGCAGCGCTTGGCGCAGCTTTTAGGAAAGGTTTTCCTCTGTTAACCCACGTCAGTCACACAGAAAAAATCGCACAGGTAAATCTTGGCTTCATCAGGACTTCTTGAGGTGCTCGGGTTGTTTTGACCTCAAGAATCAAAAGCTGCAGAAAGTCCTGCTTCCTAATGAATTTATTTTTTTAAATAGATCGTGATAAACCCCTCACTCTGCACATATTTTCCTCTATCATTAAATTCTGCCTCACACACAGAGCCAGGCTTCATTGTAGATAAATACAGCAGCAGGGAGGTGGGGCTGGGAGCATCAGGATCAGGGAATTCCCTGGAATAAAGCACAGGCTTTGCCATGGGAAGCACTGGCTCTTTTGGGATCACAGCTCCATCTCCACCACTGACTGCAGAATTACCTTCAAGGTAATTTTTATATTTTTCTATTATGTTTATAATTTTATATTTCATTTAAATCTCACCATGAGGCCCAGGAAAACCCAGCCCAGAGGGGTTTGGAAGCTGCACCTGGGGGATTATCCAGGAGGGCAATTCCATGGGGGAATTTCTGATTTTGATAGCAGCCTGCCCCTATTTTTACATCACATGGGCCACAATATCCTTCTATATCCTTTCCTTTCAGCTTTTCCCTGCTTGCTGCTAAAACAGAAGACAAAGGTAACAGCTCTCTCACAATTAGCAATATCGAAGCAATTAATCCCCGAAATCCTCAGCATTGGTGGCACCTTTATAAACCCAAAGCATTTTTACTACTAGAGGAGATGCAAAAATAGAGATGTTTAAAAGAATGACCACTTATACCTGCTCTTTTCTATTTTTAAATGAATTTTTTTCTGAATTTTGGCTTTTTTTTTTCCTCTTTCTGCTGCCTTCAGAGCCTTCCTAAGAGCTGGGCTTTGGTGGGTTCAGAGCCCCACACATGCGCTGGGAGGAATTCTTTCCTAAACTGACCCTAATTCATTGTCAGAATTGTGTCAGAATTGTCCTCTATTTACTAGTAGAGGAGATGCAAAAAGATATTTGAAAGAATGACCACTTAAACCTGCTCTTTTCTATTTTTAAATTTTTTTTTCTGAATTTTGGGGTTTTTTTCTCTTTCTGCTGCCTTCAGAGCCTTCCTAAGAGCTGGGCTTTGGTGGGTTCAGAACCCCACACATGCGCTGGGAGGAATTCTTTCCTAAACTGACCCTAATTCATTGTCAGAATTGTGTCAGAATTGTCTCTATTTACTAGTAGAGGAGATGCAAAAAAAAAAAAAAGAAAGAGATATTTAAAAGAATGAGCTCTTAAACCTGCTCTTTTCTATTTTTAAATGATTTTTTTTTTCTGAATTTTGGCTTTTCTTCTTTATCTGCTGCCTTCAGAGCCTTCCTAAGAGCTGGGCTGTGGTGGGTTCAGAACCCACACATGCACTGGGAGGAATTCTTTCCCGAGCTGACCCTAATTCATTGTCAGACTTGCACCAGGCATCACTGTGACCCAGGGACAGTAAGATCAGATGTTAAAGCGCTGAACCAAGAGCTCAGCAGCAGGAGGTCTCGTTCCTGCTGGGATCAGCCCAGCCAGCCCTCCCAGACATTTTTTAGCCATATCAAGAGGAAGTTTGGAACTAGATTTAATCTGTTTCCCAGAAGCTGCTGGTGCTTTCACGTGAAATTAAGAATTTGCTGTTGAAAAACAAATTTTTGGAGCCATTGGGGGGCCCCTTGCCTGATTTTGTCCCAAAGAATTGAAGCAGTTTGGTGTCGGATGGCCAGAATGGTTAATGCCGTCCTTCCAAATACACATCTCGAATTCCCTTCCCACCTCAACACGCCCTCAGCCCCTGCCCTGCTTAGGAACACAAGAAAAGGAGAATTAGGCCACACCTGAGCACTCAGCGCTCCTAAAGTGACCCAGCTGAGTAAACCAAAGGGATTGCAACAAGCCTTTCATGTCCTAATGGGATCCCTTTGTGTTGATTTTAGCACTTTCTCCTCTCGGCCGAATTAAAGGATCCACTGCACTAACACGAACCTTTTATTGTTGGGCCACGTTGTTCATGAATTATTCCAGTTTCAGGGTTATTCATGAATTATTCCAGTTTCAGGGTTATTTTTTGCTTTGGCTCGGTGTCTTATCCTAAAATATTTGTCAAACAAAAGACAGGAGCATCGTTTTTTTTCCCGCTTCCTGTCTGTCTGTCTGTCTGGAGCTGTGGGTCCAAGCAGCTTCCAGCTTGGAGGATCCACCTGATAATTTACGAGGATGGGATGGTGTGAATCAAGAAGTTGGCACCCAGAGGCTTGCATGTGTTCTAGTCCTGCTCCTCATAAATTGTCATTGCCGACCCATCCCTGCAGAATGTGGGAACACCAAAATCCTTGTTTAAATCTCTTTAAACTTCAGGCAAAATTTGGGCTTGGTTTGTCCTGCCAGCCTCTCTCTCTCTCTCTCAGAAGACTCAGCAGAGGGTGTCAAGAACTTGGCCTCACCTTTTGATGAATAAAATCTTGTGACACTCAGATCTCCACTTAAAAAGAGCAGAACGCAGAGGTAACATCAGAACCACGAGAGAAGGGAAATTCCCCTGCCCCCTCAGTAACAAACAGATCAGGCCATCTAATATTGCACAAACTGACACCTCTTCCCTACAAATAGCTGTCTGCACATTCAGTCAATGGGCTAATCCAATTGCCTGAACATTCTTGGGTGCTTTATCATTTAAATTGTAATAAATCACAGCGTGCCACGGGCTGGATGGAGCTGCATCGAGTTACACTCCACCAAGAACATGCGGGGACCAGATGAAATCAGGGTGACATGATGTCATTGAGCTGAAAATTCAATGCATGCCCTGTTTTGTCTCTAAAAATTGGCTCGAAGGTCTCTTTAAAATTAGGGGGATTTTCCAAAAATTGCTGCTCCTGTCACATTTTGATTCACTATTTCTTCCCTTCATTTATTTTAAATAATGAGCACATGGGGCCTGCCTGTAAATCCATGGAACTCTATTGAAAAATTACTATTGATTCCAGACTTTGGACCTGCCTGATCAGGAATTTTGCAGTAAAACACGGAAGAAAAACTATCTTGCATATTTTAGGGCAGCTGAACTAACACACAAGTGCTCCCATGAGCTCCTCAGGAATATGCTTCCACAAACTAATACCCACCATTGTTCAGAACAATTTCCTTAGATTTAGTTTCCCCTGCTTTCTTTCTAAAGAAAAAGTAATGGGATAAACCAATTTTAACTTTCCTAAGCAGCCCCTTTGTTCCTCAGAGCAACATTCCCCTTGACCACCTTAATGAATTCCCTCCTCTCCCTGGTTTTCTACATGTTTCAGATATTTATACAAGATGTATGAACATAAAAGGATTATTCATAACATTATTGTTTCTGAAACAGGGGACTAAAGCTAAACATAATCTGGTTCAATCCCCAGCTGATATAAATACTCCTGCTCTCCTGGAAGTTGCTGGATGCTGTGCTCCCAGTCAGGAATTGCTTTCTGCAGGGATGGGAGGAGGGAGGGCACTGGGGAAAACTGGTGGAAATAAAATCAGCTTGCCTGTGGATGGGAATTCATCCCAGAGTTTGGCCCTGCTGGCAGAGGGGAAGGTGTGAGGAGGTTGTGGCTCTGCTCACAGGTAAAGGTGGGGTGGAAATGCAGCAGCACAGAAATGAGCCTGACCCAGTTCCCTGGGGAAGAACCCAGAGCCCTTACTCAGCTCCAACCCAGGAATTGTAAATTATGTGGTTCAGCTCCTGCAGAGCCAGGCACATCTCCTGCTCTCCACTGCTGTGCACTTCAGCCCTGTCCAGTTCTGCCCAGTTTTCTGCTAAAGGGTTTCAGTGACCAAAGGGAAACCCCTGAGGTTGGGACAGGCTGGATGGGCAGAGCTGGGGTGGAGGGATGGGGAACTTCACACCTGGCTTGTCCCCAGGGAGGGAGAGGCCTGATGAGAGACATGATGAGGATGGAATGGGAAACTGAAGGAGAAAAAGGGGGGGAAGGGGGGAAATAACCCAGCAAGGCTCTGTCTCCCACTATAAACCCTGTGAAAGGGAAGGTGCTGGCCAGCACCAGCCACTGGGAGCAGGTCACTGTCCCTGGGCCTGGACCAGGTCACTGCAGGGCAAACCCAAAGGAGGGCAGAGCTCCCTCGCCTGCAGCTGCCCAGGGTGCAGCCCTGCCTCCCCTTGGGCTGCTCAGCAAGCGCCTTAAACCATCCTTTTTAACCCCAAATTGAGACGTGCTGGTGCAGGCAGCAGTGCTGGCACGTTCAGTGGGAGATGCCGCCCCTATCCCCCTCCGCTGGAAGCTGCAAAGAGAGGCAGCTGCTGAAAATAGCCTTGGAGAGAAGCTCTGCTGCAGTCAGAGCGCACGAGAAGAGCTCAGTGTTCCTCCCTTCTTTCCTCACATACTTCAGGAAAGTTAATTAAAGGAGGCTGGGATCTGGGAAGTGAGAAGCACCATTGCCAAAGCAGCTCCTCCGTGTTCCTTTTATTGCTCCTCTGACCTGAGCACGCCGTATTTCCACAAACTTAATGCTCACAATGTGGGAAGCAGCAAGAGATTATCAGATGCTCAGATGAGATGGATCTAATGGCCGAGTTGCAGTTTATAGGGTAAGTACAGTCATTATTTAAACCGCCCATCTTTTGCAGGTGCAGGGAAATTGAATTATTCACCCCAAATTTCACATGAAGTCATTGAGAGAGTGAGGGAGTTGGCCAAGGTAACAACATGTGCAGAGTTCCTGTGATAAAGGGAATATGGAATTGAGGCCAGTGCACCTTCTTTTCCTGCACCAGACGAGTGTTCATGGCTGTCACCTTGTTGTGGAAGAGATTTTCCCTCTCCCATCCTGTGAAGTCCCAGCCAGTTATGATGTACTGAAGCAGCAGAGACAAAATCTTTAACAAATGGGGCCAGGAAGGAAACAGCTTTAATTCCTTGGCCAGAAAGCCTCTCTGATGAGCAGTGGTTTACATGACTACGCATAGACAAGAACCCTCTGGGTTTTTTTTAAAGTCTTGTGGTCTTCATATTTATAGGAGAAAAATGCCAAGAAATATCAAAGCTGTGTCTTGTCTGGCTTTGTTAGCACCATTCCCCAGCCTGCAGAGTTGATTCTTCTCATGGGACATGCAGGAACCCCTCTTTCCCCATCTGTTTCCCGTGAGGACCATCCAAGCTTGGCACAAAGGCCCCCCCAAAAGCTTTCAGTAAGGCCTTCAGCTGAAAGTCACCGTGGCCCTTTCATGCTTCAGTTCCTGGTAGGAAGTTTGGTTTTCATGCTTTACTATGGTTTTCCTCCCAACTTTGATCTTCACTCTTGGGAGTCTCATTTACACTCAGCGGCATCCGCATCTCTGGCCTTAATCTTTCATAACGGAGTGCCCTACTTATCAAAGTGTGACAGCTCTCCTAACCCCCTACCCACTCCCCACTGGAGATGCAGGAGCCTCTCCAACTGTTATGAAAACAGATAAGTGAAATTGGCTAAGCTGCTTCTTGTCACACTCCAAATATTTGGGTTCCTCTGTCAGCTCGAGGCCTACAGCTCAAGGCCTTCAGCTCCCCGTAAAGAATCCCCAAATCCAGAGGGTCTGAGGGGTGTTTTGCATGTGTTTCCATGGATAACTGGTTCATTTTGGCTCCTCATTTTGCTGGGCACTGCTTTATTCTGGAATTGTGGAATTATAGGATGTCCTGAGTTGGGAGGGACGCACAGGGATCATCAAACCCCGCCTTGTCCCAAAGCTCCTGGAGCCCTGGCAGCTCATTCCCCATTCCCTGGGGATGGTCAGTGCTCCACCACCCTCTGGGGAAAGAACTTCTTCCAAACACCGAACAAAACCTGATCAAATTGAAACACCAGGATGGCTGGATCTGGGCTTTGTGGAGATGAGCTCAAACTGTCTCCTTTGTACCCATGAATTCCAATCAAACACAATCAGCGCACACACACACACACACACACAAGCCTTGAGTTTATTAAAAATACCCAAACTGCAAAGTTTAAGCTGTAGATGCTGGGTGTAAATGGCTTCATAAACTCAAAATATTCCCAGCTGAGCCAAAAATCCCCTGATACCCCTTCCAGCCATTCCTTCAGGTCCTGTCCCTGGTCACAGAGAGCAGAGATTTGAGGCCCACCTCAAAGAGTGAGAATTCCCATATTCTCACCATGTTGGTCCTGTCCAGAGAGAGCAGAGATTTGAGGTGATTCTTACCTCAAAGGGTGAGAATTCCCATATTCATTTCAATATTCTCACCATGCTGATCCTGTCCCTGGTCACAGAGAGCAGAGATTTGAGGGCCACCTCACAGACTGAGAATTCCCATATTCTCACCATGCCTGTGTCACCATGAGTCAGCAGTGATATCATCTGGGATGTGGTGCATGAGTAACCAACCTGCCCCTCAGCCACCCAGGGCAGGAGAAAATCTCTCCTGGTTCTGTGCTCCCGTGAAGAATCCCTCTGTAGAAAGTGGTTAGAGGTTGATGAGCAATGACGTTTTTTTGGGGTAAAAAAATAAAAATCAGAGAGACTTGTTTGTTCTCTTACTGGAGAGAACAGAAGGCTGAAAGTGAAACTTGAAAATGGCATCAAAGGGAGAAGCAGAGCTGAGAGCGCACAGTTCTCAGTGCCCACTGGAGATGATGCCCACCAGACAGCTCTGGCATTCTTCTCAAAGAGAAAAGCTCTCTTGTGCCAGCTCCAGCTGACACAGAGGGGATCTGCTGGGCTGCAGGGTGTAATACATTCTGCCTGCATTTGCTGGCCTGCTGAGGGTTGGTGACAGGTTTTTTCCTCCTCAGCAGTCCATTTAGAAGTGGCTCATATTTTGTTATTACCTCTGATGGTTTTGCAAATGACCGTATCTAGGAGTTAACTCCCATTTCTGATCTCCTCAGAATGATCAAGTGGTTCTTTTAAGAGTCCTGTTGCTTGCCAAAAACCGATTATTGCAAAAGTCTGAAGCCATTTCTGAAATAATTTATTGGACAACTGCGCTCAGAGCAAGAAGCTCTCATTTAATACCAGTATTTAAATACATTTTAATGTACCCATAACCAGAAAACCCAGATGCCATGGATATAAGCTTAGCATTATCTTTCTCTCCAAAAGAACCATTTTCCCCAGTCCTTCCTAAACGTTCTGTTCATCCCTGAGGCAGATTTCACGAAGGACACTTGGAGAAGTTTGCTGAGCCAAGGGATCTCCACGAGGAGGAAGCAGCACAGAAGGACAGACAGGTGCAAAGACATCAAAGCTTCTCCTGCCAGCATCCAGGGCTTCCCAAAGGGAGCAGGCTGGGGTCTGGAGGCTGTGCTGACATTTCAGGATCAATAACCCAGGGCTGGAGCTGGTTCAGCTGCCCAGCTGAGGGCAGCAGGGCTGGAGAGGGGCTGGGAACACAAACCCTGTGAGTGAGGAATGTTTGAAGGAGCTGGGGGTGTTCAGCCTGGAGAAGAGGAGGTTTAGAGGTGCCCTCGTTGCTCTCTACAACTCCCTGAAGGGAGGCTGCAGACAGATGGGGTTGGTCTCTGACAGAGCCAGAGGACACAGGCTCAAGCTACAGCAGGGAAGGGGCAGGTTGGATATTAGGAAGAAATTTTTCACCAAAAGAATAATAAAGCACTGGAATGCTCTTCCCAGGGAGGTGGTGGAATCACCATCTCTGGATGTGTTTAACAAAGACTGGACATGGCACTTGGTGCTGTAGTTTAGGTGAGGTGTCAGGGCATGGGTTGGACTCGATGATCTTAGAGGTCTCTTCCAACCTCATCATTCTGTGGTTCTGTGATTCAGTGATTCTGTGATTCTACAGGACCATCCGACTCCATGGAAATGAAAGGAAGCTTTGCACTTTCCCAGAGACACTGACACCCCGTGAGGTCAGACCATGCAGGGTGGGTTTGGGCCCAGCTGAAAAATTCATTTATTATATAAAATTGTGTTGCATTATTTCACATTTATAACTCATCCTCTCTTCCTCAAACACCGAGTCATTCACAAAGAGAAAATCTTTGCTGAGTTATTTCCTTTCTGTGAGTCTCACAGATTAAGAATTAGTTGAGTTGTTCTTTCTTTAATTATTTTTTTTATTATTATTTTTTGTTTTAAATCACATGAGTTGTGTGACTCACGAGGGCTGTAGGTGGTATTTGTTTTGGTGTCTGGAAGCCCAGTGCCAAGCTTGTCTTTGTCGGGAGATTGATACAACATTGGTTTTGGCCGGGAGCAGGGGAGGAGAAAGGACATCACTTAGCAGATACTTAAAATGTGGTCAGGCTCTGAAAAGTGACTCTTAGAAATGACATTGTGGTTTTCCATATTTATTTTCTCTCAACAGCTTCCAGGAACAATCTGCTGAGCTCACAAATCCAAAGGTGATTTGTTGAGCTGTCACCTCTCCCGTGGAGAGGTTTGAAAACCCCGCTCTTTTCCAGGGGCCTCTTCCATCACCACTGTTAATAAGGATTCCGGGACTGGAAAGTGCCTGACACGCTGCTGATGGATGCACAAGGCTGAGTCAACTCCAGCTTTTGCTCTGCCACTGCTTATCAGGGGTAAGAAGGAGCCATAATTCAGCCTCAGCTTGAGTTAACACAGAGGTGCACGGAAGGGAGATTAAAAAGCAGGATGGTCTAGTGGGGTTAAGACAGCTCTGAGGCCTTAATTCAGTCCCAAATTTAAAATAATCGTGGTGGCTGTGCTCTACACCGCCTCACCCAACTGTGAGAAAAGCAATGTGGAATTAGTCAAAATTATTAATGTGTCAATAATTTCTTTTAACAGGATTGCTTTTAATGACCAAAGCAGATAGAAAGGCTGCCCAAAGTTTCGAGGAGCATTTCCCAAGGTTTTGAGGAGCATTTCCCAAAGTTTCGAGGAGTATTTCCCAATGTTTCAAGGAGCATTTCCCAAGGTTCCAAGGAGCATTTCCCAAGGTTCAAAGAGCATTTCCCAAGGTTTTGAGGAGCATTTCCCAAGATTTAATAGACCATTTTCCAAGGTTTAAGGGAGCATTTCCCAAGGTTTCGAGGAGCATTTCCCAAGGTTTCAAGGAACATTTCCCAAAGTTTCAAGGAGCATTTCCCAAGGTTCAAAGAGCATTTCCAAAGTTTCAGGGAGCATTTCCAAGGTTTCAAGGAGCATTTCCCAAAGTTTCGAGGAGCATTTCTCAAAGTTTCAAGGAACATTCCCCAAAGTTTCAAGGAGCATTTCCCAAGGTTCAAAGAGCATTTCCCACGTTTAAGAGAGCATTTCCCAAGGTTTAATAGACCATTTCCCAACGTTTAAGAGAGCATTTCCCAAGGTTTCAAGGAGCATTTCCCAAAGTTTCAAGGAGCACTTCCCAAGGTTTAAAGCAGCATTTCCCACATGGTTTTTATGGTTCTGCCATGAGGCTTCCCAAATGGTGAAAGGCACTTGTGCTACATGATGGGGAAAAGTAGAATTGATGGGTGGTAGCTGCAGAAAGGCTGGAGTTTAGTGTGTTATCCAAATCTCCTGATTTTTAGTGACTCAAATAAAGCAGAACTCATTTTCTTCCTTTCTCACAATGCACAAACAGGAGAATGCAGAGAGGATAGAAAAGGGAAATCAAAAAAATGAAAATCATAGAAAATGGAAATTAAAAAACCCTAAATACTACAAATCCCTTAATAAAAACCCTTTTTGCTTTGGACAAAACCAATTTGGGGGTTACCAGATCATCAGGAGTAACACCTTCACATGTTATAAGTGCAGCTGGTGACAAATCCCAGTGCAGATTCCTGTTGCCTCTCAAAAACTGAATGGAAAAGGAGGAATAAGGCAACTTTCAAATGCAGGGGTTGGAAACAGCTGGCAATAAAGACAAGTTTGTAATTGCCCTGGTGACCACTTGCTTGGATGGAGACTGGAGGAGCAGCCAGATCATTCCTTCAACCCCCAAAAAAACAAAATGTTGGCTTCCTGCTACCTGTGCAGGAGGTCAGCTGGAACGTGGAGATGATCCAGCTCCAAAACTTTGTGTAAGTGCATGAATTGCCACATTCCCTCCCAAAACACCCAGAGCTAATTAGCCCATGTGGAATGAAGCTGCTGCTGCTGCTGCTGCCAGGGCTAGCAGGGGTTCCTCTCCTTGGTGCCACGCAGACACAGGCACGGGGTGACAGCCAGGCAAAAATAAATCAGCACAGCTCCAACATCCTGGGCTTGCCATGGCAAAAAAAGCCAATCACACAAGGGATGATATTGAGAAAAATCACTTCTTCCATGGAAAATATTCAAAGGCAGTCAAGATGCCAAAAAAATTAAGTCATTCTTTTATAACCCATTAGATGGAGAAAAAGGAGGGATGATCACTTCCTTTAGATACCTTAAAAATCAGGTAACTGACTTGCCCATGTAAAAACATGCAGAGGTTATGAATTTTTATTTCCAGAACATGTCATCTCTATGACTGACATGCTCAGAGTATAATTTTCCTGTGCAAAGGTGGAGTAATTTTGGTTAGGCAACATTGATTGCTTTGCATTCTTTTTTAATCGAATTAAATATGTTTTAAATCAGTGTTTTCAGACAAAGCTCATTGGGAAGAAATTTGGCCTAATGAGACCTGAGGTTGTGAGCCAGGAATCCAAAGTCCTTTTTTCAAGTGCTGTTAAAGCCTGGTCCAAACTGAAAGAGGAGGAAAGAGTCCCGTGGACTCTTCAAAGGCTCTGACTCAGGCAGATTTTTCTCTGTGGTGGTTTCCTCATCTTTCCAACTTGGCAGAAATGCCAATTTCTGAGGTGCAGGAGCCCTAATGATTCACCCACGCCGCACGAGGATCACGGGGAGTTTGGCCTGAGGGGCTGCAGAGAAATTACAGGAGGTTTGTTTTATCAACAGCTCTTCCACCAAAGTGCAGGAGTGAAGTTGAATCTGCGAACCCAGGGGATTAGGGAGAGAAGACATCTGTAAAAATCTCTGGGGGGAATGGAAGAGGGTGAAACACGAACATGGTGAGGGCTCAGGTTACAGAACTGAGGAAATTTGCTACAGGTTTAGTTCCTGGGGCTTGGGCAGGCAGAGTTTTTGGCTCAGCTGGGAATATTTTGAGTTTGTGAAGCCATTTGCACCCAGCATCTACAGCTTAAACTTTGCAGTTTGGGTATTTTTTATAAACCCAAGGCTTGTATGTGTGTTGATTGTGTTTGATTGGAATTCATGGGTACAAAGGAGACAGTTTGAGCTCATCTCCACAAAGCCCAGATCCAGCCATCCTGGTGTTTCAATTTGATCAGGTTTTGTTGGGTGTTTGGAAGAAGTTCTTTCCCCAGAGGGTGGTGGGCACTGACCATCCCCAGGGAATGGGGAATGAGCTGCCAGAGCTCCAGGAGCTTTGGGACAAGGTGGGGTTTGATGATCCCTGTGTGTCCCTCCCAACTCAGGACATCCTATAATTCTACAACTCCAGAACAAAGCAGTGGCTCAGCCGGGAATATTTTGAGTTTGTGAAGCCATTTACACCCACCATCTATTGCTTAAACTTGGCAGTTTGGGTATTTTTATAAACCCAAGGCTTGTGTGTGTGTTGATTGTGTTTGATTGGAATTTATGGGTACAAAGGAGAGCATTTTAGCTCATCTCCACAAAGCCAAGCTGAAGCAAGCCCAGATCCTGGTGTTTAAATTTGATGCCAGGTTGGAGTTGGTGAACTGTCCCCTCTTGAGCTCTTCTGCTTCCAACCTTTGCCTGAATGTCCCCAGCTTTGTCCCAGTGAGACAAAACCAATTCCTGTGGGGATGGCTCTGATCAAAAATCAGGTGACTGAGGGGAGGACTTCAAGGCGACTTTCCCGGGCCCAGGTGAAGCCATTGGGAAAATCCTTGGGGAATTCTTGGGCTGAGGGGATCCTGTTTAGCCTCATGAGACCTGAAGATGTGAGCCAGGAATGCAAAGTCCTTTTTCCAAGTGCTGTTCAAACTGAAGGTTTGGACCTTTGGACAAAACGAGTGTTGCATCCCCACCCTCAGCTCCCAGCTGAGTGGGACTGGGAGCAACTGGGAGAGCTCCCTACAGAGCCACCTCTTGTAAAGGTGAGTGCCCTGAAAAGTACTTTTTAAAGCTTTTTTTTTTTCCCCCCCTCCACATTTCTGGAACAAAGAGAACGGTGAGGAAAACAGAGCTGGAAGCTTATTGACAAATCCTAGCTGCAACTGCAACCCAGACACACACAGCGAGCCCAGATTACAGTAATTTTAATTGCTTGTAATGCAGCCCCCTCTCCCCCTCCTTGCTCTCTCCTTCCTCCTCCTCCTGTGCTCCCTCTCCTCCCGCCAGCCCCCCCCTCCCCTCAGAGTTAATCTGTCGCTCGATTCTCAGCTTTTCTTTTGCTTCTGGTTTCATTTTCAGATGACAAAATTCAAGGCACACAGCTCTGCTGTCTGGTTGCCCTGGTAACGGCAGCCTATTATCGTACCTTGTCATTCATCAAGAAAGAATTGCACTTGACAGAGATAGACCAAAATGCCTGCAGTCTGCAGCATTAAAAAAAAAAAAAGGAGAAAAAAAAAAGAGGAAAAAAACTGTTTTCTTTTCTTCCAAGTATGTAAAAGGCCTTTAATGCCTATTTAGCTACATGTTTTATTTAACGTTGCTTATTATCCACTAAAGTGATTGTCGAAGCTCGTAGAAATAGATATTCCCTCCTCAAAATTCGATTTAAGTCGAATTTGTCATTCTGCCCAGCTTTCAAACCCTTCTAGGCTGGTGCACAATATAAAGGAAATGGTTAACTGATAAACGTTTTGCATGTTGGATTGGCCAAGTGACCACACAAATGCTGCTTTTCTGCTTAATTACGGCTTGTGTTGGGCAGCTTTTCCTGCTCTCTTTATGGAGCTTCAAAAATAATTAGCAGGGTATGTAATAAATAATTGAATTTTATCTTTAATTAATCCTACAAGTGTTATGGGCTACAGATAAGTGGATGGCCATAAAAAGTACATACGTACACATGTGTTGTATGTCTTGAGGAGGGAGAGGTTTCTCCGAGCAGAAAATCTGTAATCACTCTTTCTAAAGTTGGACCAGTTCCCAAGTTCATTGTTCTTCAAAGGCAGGAAAAGGTAATTGCTTGTTATTTTGCCTACCTCATCTCTGCCATCTGAATAAACCCAAATTAATTCCTGAATTCTGTGGCCTCGTACCTTTTGGTTGGTTTGGTTGGATACTGAAATTCCTAATATTGTTATTTTTCATTTTAAAATCTTGGTATTTTTTCAGATAATTGCTTAAATAGCTGTAATTGAGGGTTGGGGTGTTGGGGGCTGTTTTATACCAGGATTTTGGGCCAGTTTTTTTGTTTTTTTTTTTTTCCTTACAGTGGTCAATTTGCTTGTAAAAGGTGAGATCTGCTGTAAAATAGGTTTTATTGGCCATGTGGCATTTTAAGTACATATCCTCCTTGCTTGGTGTTTGCATCCCTGATTGTGGAATCTTTTGTCCAAAGAGATGAGAGGGAAAAAAAAAAAAGGGGAAGGGAGAGATGGCAGAGGAAAGGAGGACTGAGTGCACTTAAAAAAGGGGGGAAAAATAAAATTCCTTGCACAGATCCCAGTGCCAACTCTGTTTATTTTCCTGGAGCGTGCCATGGGCGTTGTGAGGAATTTTGGGAGCTCGCTTTGCACTCCCCCACCAAAAATAGAAACCTGGGTGTTGCTCCCTCTCCCTCTTTGTGTCTCCTCAATCTCCCATGTGGGAAGGGATCCATGGGGAGCGGGAAGGGTTGGGGTGGCACCAAAGCAGAGGCAGAGCTTCCCATCAGCGGGGTCGAGGCACAAACCCAGGGTTTGTGGGGTTTATTTGGAGAAGTGACAACCAGGCCAACCAAAATCCCCCCAAAAACCCAACAACAACAAAAAGAGCAGAGGGAGAGGGAGAAAACCTAAAATTTGTATTAATTTATCCATTCCTAGAGCCACTCCTCAGCTATTCCAGAGTCACACCCCCAGGGTTTGTGGGGTTTATTTGGATTAGGACAACAGAACCAACCAAAAAACCCCAACAACAAGAGGAGAGGGAGAAACCCTAATATTTGTATTAATTTACCCATTCCTAGAGCCAATCCTGAACTTTCTCCTTTAATTCCAGAGTCATGAATCCAGGGTTTGTGGGGAGAAGTGACAACAGAACCAACCAAAAAAACCCAACAACAACAAGAGCAGGGAGAGAGGGAGGTGCCCTAAAATTTGTATTAATCCACCCATTCCTAGAGCCACTCCTGAGCTTTCTCCTTTAATTCCAAAGTTACAAATCCAGGGTTCCTGGGGTTTATTTGGAGAAGTGGCAACAGAACCAACTAAAAAAAGCCAAACCCAATAAGAACAGGGGGGAGAAAGGGATACCCTTAAATTTGAATCAATCCAGCCATTCCTAGGGCCACTCCTGCACTTTCTCCTTTAATTCCAGAGTCACAAATCCAGGGTTCCTGGGGTTTATTTAGAGAAGTGACAACAAAATCAACCAAAAACAACCCCCCAAAAAACCAGAAAAACAAAAAACCAAGAGCAGAGTGAGAGGGAGAAACCCTAAAGTTTGTATTAATCCACCCATTCCTAGAACCACTCCTGAACGTTCTCCTTTAATTCCAAAGTCACGAATCCAGGGTTCCTGAGGTTTATTTGGATTAGTGATAACAAAACCAACCAAAAAAACCCCCAAAAAACAAAACAAAACAAAACAAAACAAAACAAAAAAACGAGAGCAGAGACAGAGGGAGAAACACTAAAATTTGCATTCATTTTCTCATTCCTAGAGCCACTCCTGAACTTTCTCCTTTAATACCAGAGTCACACACCCAGAGTTTGTGGGGTTTATTTGAAGAAGTGACAACAGAATCAACCAAAAAAAAAATCAACGAGAGGAGAGGGAGAAGCCTGAAAATTTGTATTAATTTGCCCATTCCTAGAGCCACTCCCGAACTTTCTCCTTTAATTCCGCCGCGCCACCGGCGCTCATTTCCTGCCCAAGCCCCGTCCCACCTTTTGATTCTGAAATCTCCCTAAGGCGAGGGGGTTTGGGCAGACAAAGGGCTGAACAGGCAGAAACAATTAAAGCAGCAGATACAGTGAAAACCAACACCACAGCACCGGGGCAAGAAATTGCGCCGGCCCGACGAATTCCGTCGCGCATTTGATGTTTCAAGGGTCGCTCTCGTTGTTCCTGCAGCTTCCTCCAGCTTTCCTCTGGGCTGAAGGAACTCTGCCGTCCCTTAGGACCTCATAAATACACAGAGGCATTGGAAATTGTATATATATATATATATATATTTTCTGTGTATTAATATTACATGATAATCTCGTTGGAGGGGAAAAAAAAATAAAAGGCCGGAGCTCGATCTTCTCCCTTCAGCTGCAAAATGGCTCTTTTAAGTCCCTTTTAAATGCTCACATATGTCTCGATGAAAAATTGGAATTTGGAATGTTTATACAGCCCTGAATAGTGCAAGTGAATATCCTTAAATTAGCTTTTCAAGTTGATTTACAGCCTGAGAATTCTGTAACAAGGCATGGGTGTTATCTGGTAAGGAAGGAATAGGTTTTGCTGTTATTGTCTGGCTGGGTGGCTTTGCTGGGAAACAAAATGGGAGCCGGAATGCCAGATCAAAAAATGAACTTCCGGGAGGAGAAAAGCAAAGGAAGGAATGAACTTGCTCAAAAATTCAGGTGCTGATTGATTTTCTTGAAAAAAAGGCCTTCTAACTAAGATTAATTGATCAAATCTCGCAATACAAGGGAAAAACCAAATCCCTGGGAGTTGATATTTGTTTTACTTGAGAACATCTATCAGCTATATCTAATTAATTGCTTCTGTCTATTGATGTGTGTATCATTTATCTCACTGTCTCCAGCCTCTTATTTTTTAGTTATATTTCTTATCTTATATTTCTTATATCTTCTATTTCTTGTATTTTATATTTCTTATATCTTATATTTCTTATATCTTATATTTCTCATATCTTTCTCTTATATTTTTGTTATATTTTTTATTTAGTCCTATTTTAGTTTTTAGTTATATTTCTGCAACCTGAAGTGGTCACAGATCAGAAAATAAGGCCAGTGGGAGTGAACTTTGTGGATTTCTGAGCATTTTTAACCCTGTGGACAGCAAAAAATGCAGCAACTGGAGCTTCAGTTGGGAGATAATTGTATTTATTTGGGGATGGTCAGGACATGAAAAACCCTCAGAACAGCAGAAAAAGGAGGAACCTCACCCAGGAATCTCTGCTGAAAGTGTTCCAGCAATTCCTTCAGCTTTATTGATTTATTTTACCCCCTGGCTCATGGGGAGCAGCTGATTCTCCAAGGCCAAGTTTTTAGAGCATCCCTGGGGTTTGGAGCCTCCATGTCTCTCCAAAAAGTGGGAGTCAAAGAGATTCCTTCTCTGGAACTCAGGAAAAGCCCTGTCCTGGGAGGGAATCCCAGGAAAATCCTTTAAGAATTGCCTCTGGAAGGTGGGGAAGGTCTTGGAGGAGCTTTGTCTGGGGTTTGATTGAACCCAGCCTTTGGGTATCCACACAATAAAGCAACTCCTGGAAACCAAACTTTTCCTTTTCTATTCCCCCTTTTTTTCCCCTTTTTTTCTCCTTTTTTTTTTTTTAATTTTTTTTCATTTTTTCCCCTCTCCCTTTCCTCCTACTGCAGTGAAAATTCGAGGAATGCTGTGAGGAGAGCAGAGCCATGGCACAGCGTGTGCTTATCTAAAGTTCAGGCAGAACAGAGGGACTCTCCTACCCCTGAATATGTCTGAAATTAAAATGCCACAGCTCAGATTCCCACTTCAGCTCATCATGAGTTATATCCTGGGCTGCAAATCTCCCCTTGCAGTGACCCAAGCCCTGCTGGAAGTGAGAGGAGCAGCAAGAGGAGAGAACTCCTTGTCTCCTTGCTCCATAAAATACATCAAATATACATTTGTGTTGTATAAAAGATCCATTTCTGGGCTCTTTTTCATGCAAAATCCACTGTTTTCAGGAGCCCCACTGAAGATTAAAGTCCAGATCCACCTTTTCTCACTCTTATTTCAGTGCCAAAATATTTCTCTGGAGGCACTGAAACAATGCATTTTGAATTATTATTTAGTAGTTTGCATTTCTTATTTATTGTTATGCATTTTATTTTCATTATTATTCTATTAAATATACATTTGTGTTATATAAAATATCCATTTCTGGGCTCTTTTTCATGCAAAATCCACTGTTTTCAGGAGCTTCACTCAAGATTAAGGTCCAGATCCACTTTTTCTCACTCTTATTTCAGTGCCAAAATCTTTCTCTGGAGGCACTGAAACAATGCATTTTGAATTATTATTTATTATTATGCATTTATCATTGTGCCTTTTAATTATTATTATATGAAATATACATTTGTGTTATATAAAATATCCATTTCTGGGCTCTTTTTCATGCAAAATCCACTGTTTTCAGGAGCTTCACTCAAGATTAAGGTCCAGATCCACTTTTTCTCACTCTTATTTCAGTGCCAAAATCTTTCTCTGGGGGCACTGAAACAATGCATTTTGAATTGTTATTTATTATTATGCCTTTTAATTATTATTATATGAAATATGCATTTATATGATATAAAATATCCATTTCTGGGCTCTTTTTCATGCAAAATCCACTGTTTTCAGGAGCCCCACTGAAGGTTAAGATCCAGATCCAACTTTTCCACTCTTATTCCAGTGCTAACAGCCCCAATCTTTCTCTGTAGGCATTAAATTAATATATTTGGAATTATTTTCTTTTAAATCAGATGAAATGCAGTGTAAAGCACTTGGAAAATGTAGTTGGAGAGTTGAGGGGTATCTGTGAAGGACAGTGTGGTGACAATTTTTATTTTTTATTGGATGATACCAAAATATCTCAGCTGTGCCATCCTGGCAATCCAGGATCTGGTTGGGATTTTTCTCCTCGAGTTAAAAACCTGAATTTTTCTCTCCTTCCACTGTTCCTCTCTGAGGTGTAACTCATTTTAATCTCCTTACGACCTGCAGATTTGAATTTTAATTAAAATGATCAGATTTTAGGTGTGATTTTCAGCCATGGCCGTGCCAGTGATCGATAAGGAATTTATTTCCAGGATGGAATAATTTCTAATTATGAGGAATTTATTTCCAGTATGGAATAATTTATAATTTTCATTTAGGGAAGGGGACATTGTGTGTGCCCCTAAGGTTTCTGCTCACTCTAAACCAATAAATTAACCCTGGATCTGACTCCCTTAGTTCAGCCTGGCTTGGAATTCTCCTTTTTTATTTTTGTGCTGAGGTTGGAGGGGAGGTTTTTTTCCTGGACTCTCTCACATTGGAGCAAAAGAGGCTGCTGGAATTCCCTTTCTGCCAAGAATTGTTGTGAAAACCAGTTTATTTCTATTCTAATTGCAGGATTAGCATCTTCAGTGGCCTAAAAATATCTGAAATTAGGAAGTGCTAGTGAAAGGCGCTTCCCCAATTCCTGATTAGATTTTTCCTGTATGAGGAAAAGCGGCCGCAGCTTAAAAAAAAATTAAGGATTTTGGACTTAGGAACTCAAATGATCCATTGTAAAGTGTCAAGGGAAATGTGGAATTTCCAAGCTACGTTTATATTGTCAGAAAGAGCTACAAAAACTGGAATTAATCTTCCCTTCCACATCAAAACCAGTGGAGGATCAACTTTGTCCACCTGGTAGATTTTTTGGGGTGTTGTTAAATCCATAGAAATACTTTAATTTATACATAAAGAAAACTTTTCTAATTTTTTCAGCCTTCTCCCAGGGCAGGTTTGAAATGAAATTGAATTAAGACAACGAGGGAAACTTTATTTCATGCAGCAGGAAAAACCAAACGGCCCCATTCAAAAAATCCACGTCTTCCTTTCTGAAATTTGCTTCTCCAATTTCCACCAAGATTAAAAATTTCTGGTTGGGGAATTGGTTTAATCATTAGGTACAATGTGTTGCCAGAATAAATATCTGCAGCGATTTAGGGAAACATCAGTGGATCTTTGAGGTCTCTTTTCTCAATTAAATCTGAAAAAAAACCCCAAATGCTGCTTCTTTTCATTACCAGTTAAGTGTTTTGGCAAAGATTTCAGGCAAGTTTTGCAGCCTTTGCACTTTTTCCCTCAAATTCTTGCAATCAGGCTGTTTTAAATGCTATTAATTGATTATTTCTCTTTTAATTTCCCCAAAATGTTTATTCTCAGGAGCAAAAAATGATGAGAACCACACCCAGCACAGTCACCTTTAAAAGCTCCTGTTCAGAAAATGAAGCAGAAATCCAAAATTGGATGAGGATTTCAATTATGGGAGGGTAAAAAAAGAACATTATAAAAATACTTCGAATGTTTTCTGGTTTTCCTATTTGTTCCAAGCAGATCATTTGAGGCATGGAAGTGTCTAAATGCCTAAATAAATGGGATGCATTAAAGGAGTTAAAGCAAGATTTTACCCCCCAGCTGCTGCTAAATACTTCTTCAATTCTTGATTTAATGACCAGTATGGATTTGCAGAGAAAAAAAAAAAAGCAACAGAAGGAGTGGAAATGTAGAAAATTCCCTTTATATGTGGATCCCACTACTATAAATAAAGTGCACCATAACCAAAGGGGGAGTGTGGCACTTTGGGTTGATATTTTAGCATTATTTTTTTGTAGCAGCCAGGCTGCTGGGTTTTGATTCTCTTTTCCCTACTTTTTTTTGGTAGAAATTAAATGAAATATTAGTGTAGGATTGTGACCTGCAGCAATTCCAGACCCTCAGCTGCAATCCTGAGTCTGAAAAGGAATTAAGAAAATAACATCCAAAACTTCCCATTGCCTTCTACCTTTTGAAATTCTTGGTTCTCTTTTTGAGCTTTTTTACCAGATTTTCCTCCCCAACCCCAAGTGCCAAAATCACCTCCCCATGCCCACCCCTCTTGTTGATGCTGTCCCACATTTCCCTGATTTCAGGAGCTGTTCCATGGATGAAAATTGCAAAATTAGTGGCCAGGCCTCTATTGCTGGAGAGTTGGAGATCTCTGAGATATAAACAGAATTTCCAGCTGGTGGTTGGGGTGAAATATTGCAATTTTTACCTCTCTGGGTTGGCTGGGAGCTGCTGAGGCTGGGATGGGGACAGGGATGTGCCCTACTTAGGAGAGGAGCTGGCAGGGGGTTGTTTTGTTTGCTTGTTTTGATTTGGGAAGCCTCGAAACAAAGGCAGCTCCAACCAGGCTGTGCTCATCACAAAAGCATATTTGTAAAGATATTTACTGATAGGAATTAAACAGAGCAGAAAATATATTTTATTAAGGTGTTTTTTGGTGGTTTTTTTGGTGGTTTTTTTTTTTTTCTGGTGGTTCAGGTGCTTTTTTTCTCCACTGCACGTGAGAAGCATTTGGATGTGTTCAGTTCAGTCCATGATTTTAAGGCAGGATCATTTTTTCTTCAGTTTTTTAAAAAGGAGCCAATCTTGTGCGTGGCAGCAACCAGGGGCTGATCTCACCATTTCAGGGGATAGAAAACCTCCTGTCTCGAGCATTTCTGTCAGAACCCCTTGGGGAAAGTGGAGGGGAAGCCGGGAAAAACAAAATCTACAGAAGCAGCTTGAAAAATTCCAAAATGCCTTTTAATGAACAACTCTGCTAAAAGCACCTGTCATTTCCTCCCAAACAAGTTATCCTGGAGGTTTGGTGGATGGTTTTGCCATGGTTATTTGTGGCAGAATAGGTAAAATATGGTTTTGGGCATGCAATTTCCAGCAGAAATCCTATTGAACTTCCTTCTGGAAATAGAGATTCCTTGCAGGACCAGTGGATTTGTCCATCTGTGGGTAAAAATCACCCCCCAAACCTCCAGCTCATTGAAAAATGTCCCATTTTGGCTCAGCTCTGACAGCTCTTTGACCAGCCACATGTCACTGCTGGCGACAAATAATCAGCAATTCCCCAAAAATCAGACCTTGCAGCTCCTTTGTTGGCCAGAGAAATTGGTCACTTCCATGTGAAACAACAGGGAAAAAAAAAAAGGCCAGGCTCCAATCTTCATTCTTTTTAATCATTTAGCTGCAGGTAGGTAATTATTCTTAGCACTGAAAACATCAATGTACACAAAATCTATATTTTTTCCAAGTGATTCAATCTATGGTGGAGGGAAAGGGATGAATTTGTGGAGAATAATTGTGAAGAGTTTTAGGAAACATTCCTGGCGCAAATCTTGTCTCTAATAACCTGCAATAACTGAGGTTAATGCCTGTATTTTCACATGAATAAATATATCCAGGGAAAAACTCAGCGGAGGGGGATTTTTGGCCTTGTTTGAGCACACCTAGAGAAAAAAAAAAAAAAGGAATAAATTCTTTTTTTTTCTCTCTTTTTAGCATCTTCATTTAAAATAAACCGCCTCAAAAGTATGATGCTGAAAAAACAAAGGAGAAAGAGCAGCTCTTCAAGGAAATGCTCTTAAACATAAGGATATGAGATAATGAAATGGGCTACTGGGATAAGCATATTTATTGGGTTTGTTATGTATCAAATGTAACAAAAGTAAAGTGTCTGAAGAACTCCATGTGTGGTTCCTTCACACTCTTTGATCACACAATTCCCCCTTTAATTCAGATGCGGTAGAGCTTAAGTGGCTTCATTGATGTGTTAAGTGTGGAATGATTTTTGTATAAAATAAAAAAAAAAAAAGAAGAAGAAGAAGAAGAAAGAAAAAGGAAAAAAAAAGAAAAAAAAAAGAGCCCATTATGTGTCAAGAAAAGCCTTGTGTGCACTTGTTTATTGAGACAGGAAGTCGCTTTCCCACACCGAACAACGGTGCTGAAACACTGAAAAATTGTGTAGGGGAAGAAAAGTAAAGGAAACTTAATTTTCTACCTGGCAGAAATCGGCCTCCGGAGGAAGAAGTAGACAATGAGATTGGCCTTCAAGTGAATAATAGAGGCTGATTGATTTTAGGAAAATGCTCCCCACCATTTATGGAGGGGGTTCATGTGCTGCTTTTGTTAGGAAAATGGGAGGCTTTGGGAGCGCTTTGTAGTGAGGCTGCTGCTGCTGGAGGAGCAAACCCCCAGCAGAAGGGCTGGCAGGTACAAACACAGCATTTCAATAGATATTAAAAAACAATAAAAACCACTTTTAGGTCGTTCCTTCCTGGTTTATCACCAGCAGGGATCTACGAGAGGAACAAAGCCTGGGATGCTGCAGTTGTGTAAAATCAGGAGAGTTGCTTTTATCTGAGACAAAGGAGAGACTCCCTGCTCCCACACCTGATACCCTGGCCTGAATTTTAATATCTAAACCAGCAAAAAAAAGCAATCAGATGGGCTGTTTTTTAGGCTGAGGGTTAATATAGATTTGCTTCCACCCAGGAATTTTAACAGGAATAATATCAGCTCCAATATTCAGATTTATCTCGGGCTCCTCTTTGGTCAGGGAGCGCTGTGGAGTGGAGGTGAAATGTGGAATGCAGACATTTAGTGGTGTTTCAGGAGCAGCTGAGAGTGCCCACAAAGGTCAGGAGTGCAGCAGGCCCAGAGCTGTGGGCTCAGAGCCCAGAGCTGGAACTGGGGGAAGAAACCCAAGGTCTGAGGAGCAAGAGTGGCACTAAAACATGGATTGGCCCACCAAAGGTCACCTCATCCACAGGCAGCAGAAACCAGGCTAAAAATCAGAATTTACAGCTTCTGTGTTGCTGTATTTTCATATTTCCTGGCTTTGTTTTTCTGGATTTACTCAGCGAATAATGCTGTGCCACCGTTGTGTGCTTTGTGCTCAGCGCCGAGGTCTCTCTTCACTTTGGAATCTTGCAAAAATGTGTGGTTTCCTCAGCCCTGCTGCCAAAACCAGGGCTATTCAAACAAACAAGCACAAAATGCAGAGTGGGCTTCCTAAATATTACCTTGAGGTGGATTTGTGCAGAATGGTCAGAGGGAAAAATCCCAAATCTTCTTTTCGCCCCAAACCGGGTCTGCAGGACTCAGGAACAGCCACCCTGGCTGTGTCCCTCTGACTGCAGGGCACTTATTCCTTTTACCTGGATGCCAAGTCTCCTCCTAAATGTGTGTTCTGGACTTTGGGATTTTTCCCAGCCTCTGTTTAATCCTTGGAAAGCAGGGCTGGCAGGGGAAGCTGCCCGTTCTCCTGCCGCACGTGCTCCTTCCCGCTGGCGCACGCAGCTCCCCCTTCCCCAGCCCTGCTCTGCCAGAGCCTTTTCCAGCCCGTACAAAACTCTCCTTCCTTTCAGCACCATCTCCCCACACCCAGCACATTCCTTTCATGTGCTCAGCCCCATGGCCTTATCTCTGCCTCTCACCCTAATTATGAAATGTGTGGTATGTTGCTGCTCCGTGAGAACAGAGAGAGCTGCAACTGGGCAGAAGTTAAAGGACTCCTCTTATTACTCTTCAGGCAAGTCAGGGTCAGGATCAACTGGGAGTTCTTGGTTGTTTGGGTGGGGTCTTTAATCCCTTTTTGCTTGAGAATGAAAATAAATAATGAAAATAAATTGAAATTATCATTCAACCTGTCAGCGAAATCTTGATTTTGAGGATGGCTGAAGGAAGGATGTTTGCACTGAGCACTGATTCGGAGTCTGGAGTGTCAGTCACACCTGACAGACACTGAGACAGCCCAGAGGGTTTTGGATGTGGAGCTCCTGAGCTCGACCTGGGGCTCTGGCTGCCATGGCCTTGATGCCTCTCTCCAGCAGCACAGATTTTCCTCTCTGCTCCCAAGAGCTGCAGGACCTCAGTGCAGAGCAGAATTCCCGTGTCTGGCAGGCATGTGCTCCTTAAAATCCAACTGTCAGACCCTTTGCAGTGGGCTTTCCAGAGAGGATGACTGCTGGCTGATGTCTGCTTCCACCCAGACTGGCTGGAGCAGCAAGGAGGAGATGGATGGCTTTGAAAATGCAGGGGAGCTCCTGGAGCTGGGCAGAACCCCCCTCTCCCCCAGTTATTTACAAACCCAGAGTGCATTAGCCTGGTCATAGAGCAAGAAGAGATTCGTGACCTGCCAGCCATTCATGCTCCTCCTGACCCTCCCCCTAGCCCCACTTTGTCAGCCCTTAGTGAACCAAAAACTGGCTTTTCTGATTTGAATCATGATTCAGCCTGATGCGATTTGAAATGCCTGAATTCTTAACCCCCTGCATGATGGGATTTTATCTCATGGAAATGCCAGCAGCCTTTAAGTCAGGCATGGCAGAGCCCTGCCAGCCTCTCTACCCAGCACGCTAAATAAATGATAAATATTGTTGCACATATGTTACATCTGTCAAAAGTCTCAGCGTCACGCAATCATTGTGTGGCCTTTATAAGGTGATGAAAGGAGCAAAAACAACAACAAACCCTAATGCAAACATCAGATAGGCATTGGAGGTTCCCTGACAGTGCAAATCAAATTCCCACTTGGGGAAATAGGCTTTGAGGAAGGGGGTGAGGTAAAGAGCTGGAAACACTGGATGTGCTGTGGATTTAGAGACTTCCCATCAGGTCAAGGCACCCCCAGCTCCTCACACTGCAGTGGGGATGGTGCTTTTAATGTTTTCAATTAAAAGGCCCCAAGTTCTGCTTTTAAACAGCAGGTTCAGGTGTGGGAGGAGAAGGGCAGTAAATAAAGAAATCTCTTACTGATGTTACTGCTAAACGTTGATGTGCAGTCTCCCATCAGCCTGCTTAGGTTGGGAAATCCAGTTTTACTCTTCTCCAAGGCAGGAATGTTTAGCATCCCTCGCTCCAGAAGGGGCGTTTGGGAGGCAGGGGGAGCTGAGATCAGCCCTAATGCCAGGAACCCACAGCCCCCGTGTCTGTCTGAGCCTTGCCAGGGTCACCTTGAAGGGCAGCCCAGCCCTGCAAAGGTCCTGCTGTGCCTGGGGGAAGGAGGAGGAGGAGGCAGGAGAGGGAGGAGAAGGCTGTCAGTCTGCTGGTGCACCAGCTGAGCAGGGATGCTGCAGTGCTAATGCATCCTCCTCCCCTGCAGCAGAGCTGCACATCCTCAGAGGAGCATTTCAGAGGCTCTGTCCCTCCCCAGGGCAGCGCTGGAGCTGCTCCACCTCCCGCCCAAGGCTCTGCCTAAGGGCAAAATCTCAGCCCAAGAAACATGTTCCTGTGTGTCTGCCTCCCTCCCTGCTGAAGAATAAGGGTCACAGTGGCATTTAGCTCCGAGTCTATTAAAAAACATTGAACTCCCAGAGTGTGGCATGTGTGTTTCCTATTAAGAAGGCAGTTCCAGACTAATAACCATTTTTAATGGCTGTCGTTGTGCTTTGCACTAAATGATATCAGCCATTATTGCAGGAGAAAGGCAAAGGAGCCTGGAAAACTAAATGAAATCCTTCTGTGGAAATTTCAAAGGGGAACAAAGATGCTTCCCAGTTTTTTTTTTTTCCTTGAGCCCAGGTGGACTTTTCCTGTTCCAGTGTGAGGTAGGGAAACCCTGGCAAAGCAGAATGCAGGGGTGATTTTGCCCTTCCTCCTTTAAATTGTTGGAAGTCAGATAATTTTCTTAGAACTGGGCCCACAGAGGCTTGGGAAGGTCAGTGGATGGTGGCAGAGAGCAGAATGGTGTTTGGTCAATCCTTTGTTTGCTCCTCCCATCTGGTCGTGCAGAAATAAATTCTCCTTTAAAATAAATTCTTTAAAATAAATTCTCCTTGTAGGATGTGACTCACCTTACCCTAAAATATCAGAAAACGACTCCGTACCCCAAAAACGGCTGTTCCACTTCTTTATCTAGAAGGATCCAAGGATGATTAGGCCTGAGAACTCACCTGGAGGGATTAGACAAGAGGGAGAGGCAGGGACAGGTTTGTTGACCTCCACAATGTGTTTTGAATTAGTTGTAGACTACGACCCCAAGTTGAGAAAAAATTCAAACCAGCCTGGTGGTGTTGAAGCAAGTCAGATTTGGCTGAGGCCTAATGGTTTGTAATTTAGTTTAAGACCATGACTGCGAGGCTTAAAAATCCCAAACGGTGGGGCTTGCTGGCACGTTGAGCATCTATTAATGACATGGCAGTGAAAGTAGAGGGCTTTTTTTTTTCTCAATATTCAGTCCTGCCAGGTTCTGAGCTGCCCAGACCTCCCACTATTTCTGTGGGAAGGGGAGTTGCCTGCAAATTTGTAGGATCTGGCCCTCCCAGGGATAAATTATCTTTGTCCCCTAATTCCAAGGGAGTTACCTCATTCAGAGAAGTGCAGAAGTCTCCTGGTACCTACAGGGAAAGCTCTGCAGGTCAGGGTGATCCGTTTAGATTATCCTATTAAAAAAAGATGCAGCCTGTTTTCCAAATGCACACAAATCTAACTAACTTCGTTGCTCTAATTAGCCCCTGCTGCAATTTCCACCATGCTATTAAAATAAGTTATACTCAAATGCAATGAAATGCCTGTAAATCAAGGGAGATTAAAAATCCCTCTGGCTGCAGAGATGTGTTTATCATAAGGGCTTTAACATCCTGAATTTTAAGAGATGCTGCACACTGAGGCAGCCCGGGTTCACAGGGAGGAGCAATCTGTCCCCTTGCATCCTCTCACGGAGCTGGGAAACCAAGATAGACACTGCTATTGTATTTTCCTTTGTTTTTTAGCACAAAATATGTGCAAATTCAGTTGTTTAGGCTGAAGGTGGGTGTTGTTTTGTGCCTGCTCAGAGCCTCCTCTCTGGGATTTATTTCCCAGTTGATGGTTGGGTTGGAATGAACCTAGATCTGAAAGGGAAGACTTGTCATGAATTTGGTGTTAAATCTTAATTTAAAAAATTTGTTAAAAAAGAAATCAGTGTTTTTAAGTTTCAAACTTAAATTTGAAGTTAAGTTTACATTTGACTAAGGACGTGACATTTTATAGAATAAAAATTACTTTAGGTGCTTTTATAGAATAAAAATTACTGTAGATGCTTTAAGGCTCTTTCAGCCAGACTGGGTGTGTCAGGTGAGAACCTGATCCTTGCACTCATGCCAGCCTTCACTCACTGCTTATTAAGCCTATATTTGATTCCTGAATTCCCTATTTTTTTCCTCTTTTGGGTTGGATTTCCGAAGGCATGCGGTGCTAGGACAACAAGGGATGGCTTGAAGCTGAAGGAAGGCAGATTTAGATGGGATATTGGGAATAAATTCCTCCCTGGGAGGGTGGGGAGGCCCTGGCACAGGGTGCCCAGAGGAGCTGGGGCTGCTCCATCCCTGGCAGTGCCCAAGGCCAGGTTGGATGGGGCTTGGAGCAGCCTGGGACAGTGGGAAGTGTCAGGGTAGAACTGGATGAGCTTTAAGGTCCCTTCTGACCCAAACCATGCTGGGGCTCTGTGATTTGTTTGGTGGCATCCCTCCTCATATTCCCTGCTCTTTTCCCCTCCTGTGTGAGACCCACAGAGAAAACGGGCCCAATCTGTTTGAAACACACGAGGAGCTGATAACATTTATCCTGGGTCCAGTTCCAGAGAGATTAATTGCCTGGCTGAGAATCACTTGGGGAAGGCTGTGGCTAATCTTCAACCCAAGCTCCCTTCCCAGCCTCACAGGAGAGCACAGCAGTTATTTTAGGCTGTTGCTCCTGGTGTTTATTCTGGCTGAATCCTGCATCCCTCCCCTGCAGCGTTGCCATGTCACTGCAGAGCCTTCCTCTCAGAACAGTCGTGCAGAAATCACCTCTCTGTAGGAGAAACGGGGGTAGGATGATCAGGATGGATGGAGATGAGAGATCTCTGCAGCCAGGACTTGGAATTTGGGGTTTATTGCAAAGGGCCTGGGTGCAGGGCCCTGCTGGGAGCTGCCAGCCACAGCTGGAGCAGGCCCGAGAGAGGGAGAGAGATAAAGAGAGTGGTAAAGAGGATGAGAGAGTGAGGTTCCCATTGCAATACAATAAATCTTATTCTGGTCCTGGAACTTGAGGTTTATTGCAAAGGGCCTGGGTGCAGGGCCCTGCTGGGAGCTGCCAGCCACAGCTCAGAGCAGGCCTGAGAGAGAGAAAGAGAGCGGTAAAGAGAAAGAAAGCAAGAGCGTGGTAAAGAGAGAATGAGAGAGTAAAAAGAGAGGATCAGAGGGTGAGGTGCCTGTTACAATACAATAAATCTTCTTCTGGTCTTGGAACTTGTGGATTATTGCAAAGGGCCAAGTGCAGGGTCCTGCTTGAAGCTGCCAGCCACAGCTCGGAGCAGGCCCCAAAGAGGGAGAGAGAGATAAAGGTAAAGAGGATGAGAGAGTGAGGTTCCCGTTATAATACAATAAATCTTCTTCTGGTCATGGAACTTGTGGTTTATTGCAAAGGGCCTGGGTGCAGGGCCCTGCTGGGAGCTGCCAGGCACAGCTC
>NW_005054510.1:1039520-1059496 GCF_000277835.1 Geospiza fortis
CTGAGGGATCTCAAAGCTTGCTTTCATTTCAATCTCGCTTATAGTTTCCATATTCTCAAACTCTTTTGCCAGACAATCATATTGATAAGGCTTTCCTGTTTCATCTTCCCCAGCACCTCTCCACTGCTCCCCTCTGCCTCTGCTCCTCGGCAGCAGCAATTTGTTATCCCCAGGAGCAGCAGCAGCAGCTCAGCACCTTTGTGCAGCCCGGGAGGAGCTGCACACACAGAACCTCTGCTCGCAGCACCGGGCCGAGATCCGCGCGCGTTTTCTCCCCCGATAGAATTCTCCTTCTGTTTCACCAGACAAATAATCTGTTGCGACTCTTATTGCTTCTTATCTTTTGCAGCTTGGCCCGGTTCCACGCACCATTTTGTTCTCAGAGATGCCTAAGCTGATTCTTCAGCGCCAGCCAAAACAAATGAGAGTCTTGGCTGGCAGTGTGGCGGCAGCAGCTGGTTCCACCGCGGCTCCTGAGCCCAGCACTGGGGCACCTCGGGCTGGGATCGGGATCCTTGTCCCTCCTGAGGGGCCTGGGGAGTCTGGTAGAGTTGGGTGAGCTGAATTTTAGTGGAACAGTGGAGGTTTTTATTAGAATCTTTATTAATCTTTATTTATCGTGTGTTGTCCCAAGGCCTTGGTCATGAGGGGCACGCGGGGACAGAGCTGGGAATTGGAATTGGGAATTGGGAATTGGAATTGGGAATTGGAATTGGGAATTACCCAGCACCTGTCCCAGACACTCCCCTGCCCTGGGATTGTTTCTTTCTGCAGGCAGACAATCTTTCTCCTGGCAGATTTTCTCTTTCTCTCTGACAGAACCAGAGGTCACAGTCTCAAGCTGCACAAAGGGAAATACAGGTTGGATATCAGGAAGAAGTTTTTCACAGAAAGGGTGATAACGTTCTGGAAAGTTCTGCCCAGGGAGGTGGTGGAGTCCCCATCCCTGGGTGTGTTTAACAAAGCCTGGATGTGGCTCTGGGTGTCAGGGTTTGGTTGAGGTGTTGGGGCTGGGTTGGAATCGATGATCTTGAAGGTCTCTTCCAACCCAGTGATTCTGTGATTCTGTGAATTCTGCGAATTCTGTGATCCTGTGAATTCTGTGATTCTGACCTTTCCCTGCCTTGCCCCCTCCATTCAGGCTGCCAGGGCACCACAGCTGGAGCTGATGTGGCTGCACAACCCCACAGAAACAGGGCCTGGTCCCAGCTGGCCCCACAGGCACTGCTAAAGCAAATATTCCTCCATTGTCCAGTTTATCAGCCCTGGTGCATGGAGGGGATGTGCAGCACCCCCAGGAGACTTTCAAAGCCCACTTTGAACACAGCTTGAATTAGAGAAACAAAGAGAATGTGTATAACCAAGGCAGTGGTTAATAAATAAAAAGTGCAAGAAAAAACAAGGTCCAGCAGATTCTTAAACATCTGAAATTTGGGATCTTGCCTCAGTCTGGATCTGAGCTTTCTGCTGCTGCTCTGCCAGTCACTGCTGCTCAGGTGTGAAGCTGTGGCAGGAGCAGGATGAGCTCTCAGCTTCTGTTTCACAGACTGAAACCTTCTTTTCCCTTTTCCCTGACCATTCCAGTCCAGGTGAGGGGCTTGTAATTGGGCAAACCAGATGGGTTTGGGGACTGCTCGTGACTTTGGGCAAATTCCCTAGTGTCTCACTGATTCTCCTTAATGCCCATCTTTAATAACATTTTCCTACAGCTGCTGTGAGGCTTTTGTGGGATAAAGATAAAATTATCGAGGTGTGTGGCTGTATAGAGACTGGGAAATGAGGATGGATGGATGGATGGATGGATGGATGGATGGATGGATGGATGGATGGATGGATGGATGGATGGATGGATTTATAGATTTATAGATTTATAGATGTATGATTTATAATATGGGAAGGCCAAGCTGGTAAAAAACTTGTAGCCACACTGTCTCTGCTGAGACAAAGGAACATTATGTCACTGTGAAAATGCCACGCATTTTATTTTAAAAGGGCATCATGGCAAGGCTATAATCAGATCCCTCAGTGCCTTAGACAGCTTCAGAACCTGATTCAATAAAAACATGGCTGGACTCCAGCAGGATGAGGAGAAGCAGGCTTGCTGTGGGACTTTGCCTGCAATTCCTCTGTTCCGGAGCACTTTGGAGCACTTGAGCTCCTCTGGGTTGTTTGCTCTTGAACAGGGAGTTTCTGAGGGGGGACATCAAAAAATATTATGTTTGGGTGGGGAGAGCTAATTGATTTGACAGTTAATCAAAAAGTACTAAGGGAAAATCAATATAGAGTAAAACAATCTAGTCTTCAGTTCTATATTGTATTCCCAGTGGCATTGTTGATTGTATAGCATCAATGTCATCTATTTTAGATGGAAATGTTACCAACTATAATGCCACTGTTGATGTTTCAAAACGCTTCTAATCTCATTTCAATAATAGCTTCTGTCTCTCTCAGTGACACACGTGCCATAACATCCCTGGCTAAATTGACAGCACTAATAACACGCTGCGAGTTTGCATTATTCGGACCCCTGGCTGCATTTTTGATCATTCAGGGGCTCATACAGCAGAAGGGTGGGCACCTCCTGATGGGGTCTCTGAGGTTGAGATGACCCCAAGGTGTTGGAAAGTCTCTTTTTCCCAGCTCCAAGACTGAAGAAGAAGTTGGGATTCCTTGGCTCTCGTTCTCAAGGTGGTTTATTTGCTCTTATCTTTGACATCCTCTTTCTGATCTGCTGAGATCTGTCCAGCAGATTGGGCTGAGGCACACTGACCACCCTTGGGGTGGTGTTATCTTTTTATACTAAAAACTACCTGTATTTTATTTACAATAATTTCCCCATACCTATCACCTATGTTAGACAGTCTGTCTCTACCCTAAACCAATCCAAAAGTGCCACAGCAGAAGATGGACGACAAGAAGAAGAAAGAGGAAGGCTGGACATGGCCAGATTTCTCCATCTTGCCTCCTGAACCCCCATTCCAAAACCCAAAATTTCTACATTTTCACCCTGTGATTAATTCAGTATCATTCTATTCAAACCCTTGTGGCTTGTAACTCTTCACACAAAGTTGGGAATTTTTTCCATGGGTTAAATTCAAAGGCACAGGTGGTTTTGACTCCATGCCAAGGTCTCTGAGCCCCCTGCCAGGGTCTGGAGTCCTCCAGGGCAGTCAGAGGAATTCCCACCCAAATCCCTCCATCCTGCCTCCTGAACCCCATTCTAAAAACCCCAAAATTCTACATTTTCACCCAGTGATAAATTCACTAACATTCTAGTCAGACTCTTGTGGCTCACACAAAGTTGGGAATTGTTTCCATGGGCTAAAATCGAAGGCACAGGTGGTTTTGACTCTGTGCCAAGGTCTCTGAGCCCCCTGCCAGGGTCTGGAGCCCTCCAGGGCAGCCAGAGGAATATTCTGGATTCTGACAACCTCCCTGAAATCCTCAGGGGAGGGAGTGCCTGGACATTCCCAGGGCACCCTGAGGATCAGAGCTAACAGGGATTTGGGGTGACCCCAGAGCTGGGAATGTCTCAGAATCACTCAGGAAGGACAAGTTTAGGGCTGAGCTGGTGGCCAGGACTGTGGTTTAACTGCTGGTTTAACTGTGCTGCCTCCTGAGCTCTTGGCTCTCTTCAAGTGGACTAAAAAAAAAACCCACAGGGAAATTCCTTGCTGGTTTTTTGGAATCTCTTCCTTTGAATCAAAGGCTGACACACCGAAGCCAGAGCCTCTGGTGTGGTTTTAGGGCTTGTTTTGTTTTCATCCCTCTTGCAACCCAAGAGTGAAAGCTGGAAGTGGCACCAGCCAGGATGCTGCAGTGGTGGCCAAGGGTGAGAGGGACAGCTCAGCATGAATCAGATCCCCCAGACAAAGCAGGGAGCTCTCAGTTCCTGCATGTCTCATCCCAGTGAAATTCAGAGTACAGCTCATCATCCTTTCAGTGATAATTTGACTTGAAAACTTCAGGAGGTCTCTGGAACTTTTTATGGGGAAAACTGCAGCACATTTTGTGTCTTCCCAGCCTCCTCCTGGACCAGGCTGAGCAATAAAAGCTCTGACCAGGCAAAGCACTTCAGCAGATGCTTTGCTCCAGACTTAATTTCAACTCCACTGACCTTGACTCAGGCTTAAGTTTTACCCAATAAAAAAGTCACATTGGAGTGAATGGACTTGAAGCTCTGCACTGAATTTTAAACTCGGCCTTTGCCAGAGCCCTGCACTTGAACCTTTTTCTGGAATATACAGGATGTAAGTGGGGACACAGAAACAGAATCTTTCCAATAGATCCTTCATTTAAAACAGCTTTCCTCTTCAATTATCAGCAGTGGATTTAAATGGGATGAAAATTCAGCCCTTTATTTCTGATTTTATCTTTTCTTTCCTCCATTCTTTCGCAGAGGAATTTTCCCTTTATTAACTTTTTGAGCATAAAACGCAGAAAATAAATGAACAAACAAAACCTGGAGCAATATGTGAGATCTTTAAACTAATTCAGGAATCGTTATTACTGACATCAGGAGAAAGAAATGCAAGAACACAAATCTATTGCTTTAAGCTGGGATTTTCAGAAGAGCCTGTTGGAGTTTGGCACTCAAATCCCATGAAATCCCCTTTATACTTTTCACTTCTCTTTCTTTTCTTTTAATTTATTTTTCCTCGACATGGGAAAGGGCCTGGTGAATTTTAGGGAGGGTTTTACACTATGCTGGGGATCAGCATCCAGGATTGGAGCCAGCCCAGAGCTCTTGGAGCACACAGGAGCTGGGAATTCCTGCTCTGAGGAGGGATGGGAGCTTGTGGGGCCAGATTTAGTTTTTAACACATCACCTGTGAAATGTCCAGAGGAGCTGTGGCTGCTCCTGGATCCACGGGAGAGTCCAAGGGCAGCTTGGATGGGGTTTGGAGCAACCTGGGATAGTGGAAAAAACCAAAAAAGATCATCTCAAAAGTCCCTTCCAACCCAAACCATGCTGGGATTCCATGCTGAGGAGAAGGGAACAGGGGACAGGGGTGAGAAGATGAAGAGGGGACAAGGTGGCTGAAATAAGGCCCAGAGGATGAGCAAGGCAGGGCTGCAATGTGGAATATTGATAAATTATAGACACATCCAAGGGATTCTGGGGTTTTTTTTCAGCCCAAGTTGTTGTTGTTGTTGTCGGGTTCCTCCATGAATTCCTTCAGCCACAAGGTTCAGCTGCCATCAGCCACCTGAGCATGTAATTATTGATCTTCCTTGGCAGATGGACGTGCTGGACATGAACTGTTGGTGACCCTGTTCCTCATGCAGGGTCCTGCACATCCCATATTACAATTCCTTTAATTAATAATAATTAACGGAGCAGCCATATCCCACCCTCCTGACCTCACCTTGCAGAGGGGCACAGGGAGCTGCTTTCTTACCTCCCAACAACCTGTGCCTCCATCCCAGGAATATTTTAGCAATTTGTGGCAAACCCCCCAGCCCTGTTGGTTGCTGTAATTAAGCCAGCCCTGAGCTCTGCTTCCCTTTCTCCTCCTGCCAGAGGAAAATTGATATTTTTGAACACACCCAGCAGAATTTGCTCAGTTTTGCTTCTCAGTTGATTCCTTGAGAGCCACATCCTCAGCACAATGCAGGGCCGTGAACCAGATTCTCTGGTTTGATGGCCCTGACCATCAAAGCTCTGAAAGATTTCAGGACTGCAGCAAACCTTGGATATTTGGTTTCCCGTTCCAGCCTTCCTTTGGTGCTGATTTCTCGTCTCACTGTGGTCTCTCTGATGAAGATGAGGTACCAAAGATGTGCTGCCTGCTGCAGCCCCTGAAGTGAGGCTGCTGCTGGGGTGACCTTTTCATTATTCTGCAGTTGGAGTGACTGCCTGTCCCAGCCCTTTCCCACACGGCCGGCAGAGGAAGGGAAATGCTGGATAATCAGCACAGAATGCAGAAAAGGTCAGGATAATCCACTCTGCACGAGGGGTGGATGTGCAGACAGGTAACAACAGGCACAACTTGAGTTTTCTGCCTTCACAGGAAGTTGTGTTCTCTCCCCTATCCCCTCCCTGCCCAAAGCAGCACACAGCAGTGTTGTTATTTTTAAAAATGCTCTTAAGCTTTACAGGTTTTGCAGACCTGTCTGTAGCACAGGAGCAACAAGATTCAAGGGGAAATATTAGAAAGCTTCCAGCACTCTCTCAAAAAACCATTCCAAATGTCTTACTCCAGCTCAGTTTTTTACTCCTTTCCCTTAAAAAAAATATGAAAAGAGGTATGACATGAATATTGCAAGAGGCAGCCTGTTAAAAACTGCAAACAGAGTGAGCTGTGCTCCCTTTATCCACTGGTGAAACAGAACCAGCAAGGGAGAAAAAGGGAAAATGGCAGAGATTTTGAAAAGTAGTGTTTTGTTCTGCTCCCTCAGCTGCAGGGTGGAAGATTCAAAACAATAGTGAGGTTTTTTCTGAAAATTTTGTGGCCAGCTATTTAATATTTCTTATCATGAACCCTCCTGCAGAGCAGTACAAATTCCTCAGCTGCAAGGAGATGCTCAGGGACAGCACCACTGTATTGAAATGGAGATAGCTGAATTTATCACAGGAATTAGATGGATGTTCCAGCTCAAATTTACATGCCTAACAGCAGCAGAGGGACATAATTGAAGAATAAAATCGAAATAATCCGTGGGAGGAAGCTCTATGGTATTACAAATCAGGTTGGTTTTCTTCATTAATCAAGCTAAAAATCAGCCCTCTCCTTTCTGGGAGGTTTCCTTCACGAGATTCAGCATAACCCAAAGGGTAGAAAATAATTAAAGAATGTGCAGGACAAGCCAAGGTCAAGGTGAAGCTCGAGGGAACTTTCATCAGCCACTTTCAGGCAGGTGGGGAGCAGGTTAATAAAACCCCTGCCCTTCATTACTTTGTTGTCCAAGAGAAACCCAACGTTGCTCAGCAAGGAGGGGCTGCAATAAAGATGAGCAAGGCAGGGCTGAAATGTGGAATATTGACAAATTATAGATGTGTCCAAGGGGTTCTGGTGCTTTTCAGCCCAAGGGATTGTTGTTGGCAGGTTCCTCCATCAGTGTATTCCTGGTGTCATTGCTCATCTGGGATGATTTTTTGTCACAGAGAAGTTTGTTGGACTGAAACCCCTGCAGACTGCTTCAAAGTGAGAGCACCAAACCTGGAATGAGGGTTGGTACCAGTTCTGACTCATTCATGACTCGTTTTTGCGGTGGTTTTGGTTGATTTTTGGTTGTCCCTGTCCATCTCTGCTGCCTGGGATCCTGGAACGAGCATTTCCTTTTATCCCCTCAGGAATAATCCCTTCCCTCCTGGTTCTGCCAACACTTTACCTGGCTCAGGTGTCCAGCAACACCCCAAATCCATGGTTCCAGTTTGTTTAATGTCTGAGTGCTTCAGGTGTGTGCACAGCTCCTCCCTGACATCCCTGCAAGGTCATGGTAGCCAAAAATGCAAATATCTCCCCAGTTCCTGCACGAAGGAAGGGAAAATTGAGCCACATTCATCCCTTGGGTTTGTCTCCAGCACTGAGGATTCTCTACCCCAGTTCTGTCCCTGAAATCAGATTTGCTGTGGAACTTGCTAAGGGCAGGATTTAATCTGGATTTCCTGCTGGCTGGAGGCTGCTTTAGCCTCTGGAACTGAATATTTGAAAGCAGAATTTCTTTACATCCTTTAGTTTAGGTATGGAACGGCATCTCTGCTTTGAATCCAGGCCTTTTTTATTCACAGAGTGTCTGAGGCCAGATCTTTTTTTACCTGGTTTGATCCTTTTTTTATTTTTTTGGCTTCCAAGCCAGACTGCACCTTGTGCTGCTCAGGTACTGTTTGTTAATTATGACCACAAATTTTTTTATTATATTATTTTTTATTTTCATTATTACCACAAAATTTGGTTTCCTATCAGTGGGAGTGCCCCAAGCCCTGGTGAGTAAATTTGTAATATCTGTAATTTTTTAGAGCCAGGCTCCTGTCCAAGGAGCAGCCTGGCTGCCTGGAGCAGAGCATTTGACACCTTCTCTTGAACACTGCCCATTATTACTTTCCCCCTTTTCCACAACAATAATCTGAATTTCCACAGGTCGGGGATGCTAATTATTAATATGATAAATATGCCAGCTAAATTAATTAATTAAATTAAATAAACAATTTGACTTTAGACTCTGCTGCCATTTAACTGTAACTGAAGTCAAAATATAATCCTGAAAGCCTCCAGAATGAATCTGCAGTTTTCCTTCTGTGACTGTTTTCATTGTTTGGAAACAATTAAATCTCAGGAAGCAATTACAGTGAACTGAAGTGCTGCTGTAGCAGCCAGGTAGTGGAATGTTCAGGTGGTGATAAAAACCTGAGTTTAGGAGTTACTCATCTCAGCTGAGCAAGGCTTGCTTAGTCCATGTTATTGCCCAGACCAGAATTCTAAATGCCTGGACAGCTGAAATAAAAATTCAGTGCCAATTTCTGGACAGTTTGACACCAAAGACTTGGTGTTGATCTAGAAAAGGGAAATAGAAATTGTTTAGAGGGAGGGAAAAGTCCCAGGTGGGAGAGATCCTCATCTTTTCTGGTTGGGGTTTAGGCTACACAGGGCCAGGTCCGACCCAGCACACACCAGATCTAGCTCCACACTGTTTTTCCTAGGTAAAAACTCCATCCTAATCCTGATCCATCCTAAAAAACCATTCCAGCATCACCAAAGCCACCAGAGAATATGAGAGTCCAGCCTGTCCTGTTTTCCCCTCAGTAAATATTAACTCCTCCATGAAGCACTGTGGTCCCTATGCCAGGGAGGCACTGCCAGCTCTCCTGGCTCTTCCCAGTCCCTCTCTAGGGGAATGAGGAACACATTCCCTGTGGGAATCAGCCCCTCATTCACCTTTTTCCAACCCTCTGGCTCTCCTGGCTCTTCCCAGTCCTTTTCTAGGGGAAGGAGGAACACATTTCCTCTGGGAATCAGCACAGAGAGAAACAAAGATGTAGGGACATGGGAAAATGCAGGGACAGGGAAAGGTTTGGGGACATGGAGGGAAAGGTGTAGGGACACGGAGGTGGAAGATTCACCCTGCTTTGGAGTATGGAATCACAGCCAGGGTGGGATGGCAGCCACTGAAGGTGGAGATGAACACTGAGAGCATCATTGCAGTGGGGTCAGAGCTGGCTTGCAAGAGAAAATGCAGAAATGCAGGTCCAGCAGTTGCTGGGTGCTTCCTCTCCTGCCAAAAGTGAATGCAAAGGTACTGAACACATAAACACAGCCCTTCATGAACAGACAATTATTGAAATCTCACCTAAATCCATGTAAAATTCCACCTTTTGTTTGTCTTCCAGTCCAAGAGTTTCCAAGTAGTCATGGTCCCTTAAATCTATCTATCTATCTATCTATCTATCTATGTATCTATCTATCTATCTATCTATCTATCTATCTATCTATCTATCTATCTAATCTCTCTATCATCTACCCATTTAATTATTGGTTTCTGTGAGTTTTTTTCTTGCCTTTGGAATTCCCTGTTCCTGCAGACTCAGGTTCTTACTCCAAGTGGGGTTTGAACTGGGTCATTCTCCCTTTCCCTTTCCACTTCTGGCACCTGAAAATCTCACCTGCAAGGTGCTGCCTGTCCCACAGATCAAACTTTCAGGCCCTGCTGCCTTAAGGCAAGGCTGGCTGGACTGGTGCTGTCCTTTTAATTCCTTGCTTTCTCTGCTCCAGTGGCTGATAAGCCACTTCTGGCTGTCTAGTCATGTAATCCTTTAATTTTTTAATTTCAAGGAACTGTTTGCAGCTCGCCATGACTCAACATTTGACTGCAAGCTCTTTTGAGGCAAGGGAAAAGTTGATTTGTGCAGTGGGGGAAGAGTGATGACGGTGAAAAATCTCAGCAGTGCCTTTTTTAGCAGACTTTTAAAAATTTTTTTCTGGAAAATTAAATGTCTGAAACGATGATTGGCCTGATGGACTTGACCCTGTAATATTTGCACAGTGCTTGGTGCAATCTCAGTGCTGTTCACCCTGAGAACAGGGGGAAGGGATATCTCTGAAAGGGCCGGAGTGATGCTGAGCTCCCAAAAAAGTTGTGGAGGGGAGCTGTGAAGTGCAGAACGAGCAGTCATTTCAGGGCCAGCCAATGGAAAATTATTGGGAAAATGAAGATAATTGAACTGAGTATCTGTTCACACCTGGAGGGTAACAAGGAAGAAAAGACCGAGGGGATTCATTGGGCAAACTGTGCCTGAGCTGGGTCAGATCCTGCTCTGGGAGACTCAGAATAAATCCAAATAAAATTGGGAGTTACAGACAAATTTGTGGGCAATTTTTGGGGATACTTCATACTTTTTATGGCATGAAGATGAGAGAAACACCTGCCTTCAAAAAAACCCTAGGCTTGATTGGATTTCACTGTCAGGACTGTTCTTCATGGTGAAAATTGGGATGGCTGTACCAAAAATCACCTCCTGAGCCACAGATCCCTGGGACAAACCCAGGAATGAGCATTTGAGAGCCAGTGATTGAAAAAATCCCCAACCAAACCAAGACTGGCTAAACCAGTGAGTTCATTCTGAAGTGTTTCCAAATGGCCACACATCTTTGTTTTGGTGCTGAAAATCCCTCTTTAAAAAATGATTTTATTTGATCAATTAAACGCTACCAATTTCTGGATGCCACTAACCACAAATTTGCTAAATTCCTGAGCTAATGAAAGGCTGGCTTGCTTTGACATGAATGGGAGTTTTGTTTGAGTAACAATCCAATAAGGACTTGGCCCAAAGATAGCAAGGAAAACATTTAGATGTTAAATATGTATTCAGAAGACCTTTCTACAAATCTTTTCTCTTGCAGGAACAGGACAGGAATTGTGCTCTCCAGAAGGGACAGTTCAGAGAGACGTCCAGCACCTCTCAGCATTTAGCACAGAGAGCAAGAAACTATGCAAATATTTTAGTTTAGAAATACTTGTAGCTCCTTTTCAAACAATGAAAGCCTCAATTAAAGCCAGATCTCTGTTATTTAAAAATTCCAGGCAGCAACTGAGAGGGAGAGAGAAAGAGAGAGTGAGTTCCATTTTTTTTTTCCCTCCTTGCTCTCAAACATAAAGTCCAAGGTATTTGAGAGTCAGGAAAATCGTGTCTAACATCAAAACTGTGAGAGCTGAGAAGGCTGGAGCTGTGATTCTTATCTTCTAAAGAGTTTCTGCAGTCATCAATACCTAAAGCAAGCTGGAGTACAAGAAATAGGTGACCTTAATAGATATAACTCTGTATGGGTTCATTGTAGCATGAAATTAAATTTTTAATCTGAATTGATGAACAAAAATGCCGGTTTGATCCTCCCCACCCACACACAATAGTTTAAATAGTTTGGTAACTATTTCACTTCCAGAATGGGGCTGCACAAACAAGGTCAGCAGCAGAATAATCCACTCCACGGGCACTGGGCTGGGGTGAGCCAGCAACAAAAAGCTCGGGGAGATTATTTTTGCTTTGTTAAATAGCTGCAAGCAAGGTTTGGGATTATTGGGAAGGTAAAATGATGTTCTTTTGCCTCTGGTAATTAAAAGCATGGGGGTTAATCCAAAGCCACTGAAATCTGTGGGCACTGAGCCTTTTGATGGGCTTCAGTTCCAGGCTCCTGTTTTTAGGCAGTGGAAGCCACTGGGTTTGTGCATAAATCACATTCAGCAGCACTTTATCCTCTGAGCCCATCCCATGGCAGCCAAGTTCCCCTAAAAGTGATGCAATTCCTCCCTGTGCACCTTTAAAATGCTGCCAGCCTGAATTCCAGGCAGATCTGCTGTCTAGGAAGGAATTGCTAATTCATCTTGGGGTCACGGCCACAAAAATGCTGCTACAAGTTGTAGAAGCTGAAATTAAAGGTATTAATAGAAAATCACATGCATAAAAAACCTCCAACAAACTGGTAAACCCCTAAAAAAAAAACCAACCAAAGCCCAGAATGACTTTATATTTATTATTTCATTTTTAAAAGCCAGCTCCATTTATTTCAAGTTCATTATTCCCAAACATGACCCTCAGCCCATCATCTTATTTACTGCTTCTTCTTCCCCTACAATTACTAACAGAGATTTGACAAATACAAACGAATGGGGGGGTAAAAAAAAAATATATATATAAATAATAAAAATTCCTCTTTTCATTGGAGCAGAAGCTGAACTGGGATCTGTTGGTCAGCTGAAGCTGCCAGGAGGGCTGGAGGAATTATCTGCTATTATCTGCCGAGCAAACACCATCCCTGAGTGAAAACTGATGCTGTGGCATTTTTCAGAATGCACCAAGCCCTCACTCCTGAGTATTGGAGCCAAATGTTCTGCCCTGGCCCTGTACAATAGCCCTGCCTGACAATAGCTCAGGGCTGGGGTTGTTATGAAATCCAGGCTATTTTGGGAGGGCCCTATTGTTCCTGGTTTATATGGGCTGCAGATTTGTCTCGGGAAATATGGGATTCATTGCAGAATCTGCTGGAAAAATGAAGGTTTGGCCCCCAGTGAGAAGGGAGAAGGGTCCCTCTGCCATCCAGCCCCTCAGGTTTGTAGGATCATGATTCCTCCTCACCCTTCTGCAATCATTTCTGCGAGTACCAAGTCTGTCCTGGAGCTTTCTCACTCTCTTTGATGCTCCTCAGAGAAATAGCTGATTTCTCAGCAGTCCCTGAAGGAGGAGATAAACCAGGAAATGTCCAGCTGGTGGAACTCTTGAATTTGCTGAAATAGGGAGGGTTTGTCCCCATAATGGGGCTGACTCACTGCTGCCATTAAAGAGGAGGGGCTGCTCTCTCGTGGCCTGGTTCTGCCCTCCTTTTTCTCCCAGCAGACAAGGTCAGGCCAGGAAATTTAATAAAATGATTCATCTGACAGGAGAGGGACATGAGCTGATTGTGTGCACTCCTATTTTCACCACAGAAAGCAGGAGAAGTGACTGCAAAGTCAAATTTTGATGGTTTTTTTTGCAGTTCCATGGCATGCCCCATTGGTGTAAGAGTCCCTGAGCGTGTCCATGTCCCAAAAATGTCCCTGTCCCACTGGTGCCCTGGAATAAATCAGCTCCTGCTGGAGTAAAGCTCAGCTGCCTTGTGCTGGCTGAGCACCAAGCCCAGACAAGTGTGTGGATGTGGTTTCCCTGTTTTGTGCAATTCTCTGAGGAAGGGATTGTTTTGGAAGCTCACCTGCCTGAATTTGGAGAGCTCCCACCTGCCCAAGCTGCTCTGCCCACCTCCTCTGGTGACTGCAACAGCGTAGCCCCACTTGTTTAAAACACAGCTGCACTCTGCAACATCAGAGCATTTTATGTCCACTCCAAGGGCTCCATTCTCCAAGGAAATCCTTTCTCGTTCCTCCCTCAGGCCCCCAGCCCAGCATTTAAAGCCAAGGAGGCAAAGCCTGAAGGGTGCCCGCCTCTATCTAATCATGGGAACTATGGCTTAGTATTGATATTGCCTTATTAAAGCAATTAGCCGAGCATTTCAGAAGCTTGTTAATGCTTCTAGAGTGACTTCTAATGAGGGATAATGATAACAAGCATGGAAGGTCTCTGGTGAACTTTAGATAATGATGTAAATCTGAGAAAGGTCAATGGTATCCGTGGATTCGATGATGGCCATTCCATTTCCGTTCATTACCTGGTTCAGCTTTTATTTTCTCTTCCCATTTCCATCTGCAGGAACCTGTTCCTTATCCAATCTAGAGCCCCAGCACTCGAGCACAGATTGACTTAGCCATGAAATAAATGATGCTGAGCCTTTAGTGCTCCTTGTAATGAGCTCAAGTCTAGACAAGAACAAATCAATTAGCCAAAGGAAAGCAGGAACAACAGGAGGCACCACGCAGGGACAGTGTTTGCATTTACATAGCAAAACATTCCCCCTGAGCATCCCAAAACAGGGGGCTGCGCCACCAAAAACCAGCCTGGGGAGAGGATAATGCCAGAGGGAAGGGAGATCAAACAGAGAGAGAAAAAAGGGTCCTGGAGGGAGGCAAGAAATGGAGCAGCTTTGGTAGAGCTGGGCTGGGAAGTTCAGGTGTGACAGCAAGATTTGGAGCTGTCACACATGAGCTTTTTATTAACTTTATGGCAAATTTTAAATCTTGATCTTGCTATCTAGTAGGAATTTTCTGGCATGGAGTATCCCCAATGTGTCTGTGCTGACAGATTTCTGGTTTGTCCTTGTCCCTGTGTTTTAATGTGTATATATATATACACATATATATATATATATTTGTGTGTGTATATATATATATATATATAAATGGGGCAGATATTGTCTATATATATATATGTGGTGCAGATATTGTATGTGTGTATATATATACATGTATATAAATGGGCCAGATATTGTATGTGTATATATATAAAAATGGGGCAGATATTGTACAAATATATATATATATATATAAATGGGGCAGATATTGTCTATATATATATATGTGGTGCAGATATTGTATGTGTGTATATATATACATGTATATAAATGGGCCAGATATTGTATGTGTATATATATAAAAATGGGGCAGATATTGTACAAATATATATATATATATATAAATGGGGCAGATATTGTCTATATATATATATGTGGTGCAGATATTGTATGTGTGTATATATATACATGTATATAAATGGGCCAGATATTGTATGTGTATATATATAAAAATGGGGCAGATATTGTATATATATACACAAATGGGGCAGGAATATCTGCCTGCAGATATTCCCTGCAGGCAAACCCTGCTAGGATAAACTCAAACCAATAAATCACAGCCCTAAACCACAGCCCAGGAGTGCAAACCAGGGGTACAAAATCCTGGAAGTGAGCTTGGAAAGGCTGGGGGGATCAGAGCAGACACAGCTCAGTGCAGGTGGCACAGGAGGCTTTGGCTGGAGCTCTCGTGCAGCTCTTGGAGGAGGAAGAGTGTGGGCAGAGGAAGGGCATTTCCACCCCATGCCAGGCTGTAATTCTGATATTAACCTTGCTTTTTGAAGAGGTTTGAGGGGTGAAGCGAGGGTGCCTCGGTGGCAGACTGGAAGAAGAGTTGACTTAGGAAAAAGGATGGGCAGAGATGGCTCCGTTGCTCCATGCTGGCACTGCCCTGGCACAATCAGAGATACCAAAAGGCCATTTAATCTACTGGAGATAAGCATAAAAGCCTATTACCGAGCCAGGCAAGCTCCAAATAGAAATAAAGAGCACTTTCCCATTTTTTTTTTCCTCACCCAGGGGAAGAAGCTCCTCAGAGGATCAATAAAGTGCTTCTCACAGCAGGTGGGGCTGGCCTCACCTGTGGGCTCCTCACTGACCCACAGCCCAATTTAAACTCAGATTAGAGCTTGATTGAAACTCAAATTCACCTGGGCTTTGCTGTGGGGACTGTCCTGCTCTTCCTCACCTGCAGATTGCTTTTCCCAGGTTAACCCTGGACTTTCTCCATCACTGGAGCACAAACTGCATCCTTGCTCCCTGTGCCTCAGTTTCCCCAGCAGCCCCAATTCTGCCTGGGTTCCTGCCCTGCCTGGGTGCTGTTGTGAGGATTAATAATTAACAATGAGATTTTTAAATCTGTGCCAAGTTCAGAGCCTTGTTCCGGGCTGCTACAGAAATCAAAGGAGGCACGAGGTAATTGTAAATCATTTTCAGGAAGTTGTTTCATGCCTTTGGTGGAAAGATGTGTAGAAGGGGAAAGTATTAAATGCTTTCCATTCATCCACTCTTTGCTGAGATTTTTGAGTCCAATATTTAGATCACCTTCTGATTATTAGTGCAAATATTTGCTCTTTGTTTATTCTTCTGCACATCTCTAAGATGGGAGAGGCAGGGAAGGAGGAAGGGCTGGCGAGAGGGGCAGATGGGAATTATTAAATAAGTAAATAAAAGGCCCGTCAGCACATGAATCACTCCAGATCCAGCCTGGAAAGGTCCCCAAGCTGGGGAACCCCTTTTCTTAAACACAAGGGGGCTGGAGCGGAGGGGACAGTGGGATTGGGATCAGGATTTGTAGCTGATCCTGATTTTTAAGCTGCAGGGTTCTGTGTGATGGGATAAACACCGTGATCCTTGGGCTTTCCCAGGTATCATTTTCAGCGCTAAGCTGCTCCCCCCCAGTGCTGCCTTCATCTGAAACTCCTTTCTTGATTGATTTACCCCAGGTTTGTCTGAGCATCTGCACTATTTATTGATATATTGATATATATATATTATTTTTATACTCTCTATATATAGTATATATGTATACACTCTACATCTATGGCAATGCACACTATATCCATATATGCACCACATAATTGGAACTTCAGAAGTTCCTTTTCAAAAGAACCAACCCAAAACAGCCCCCAAGACCCACACAGCATTGCCATGGAGCATCTGCTGTCCCCTCCCCAGGTTCCTCCCTGAAGAATGGATGAAGAGTAAGAGTTGCCCCATGGTTTGGATGAAATTATGTCTCTTTATTAGGTCCCTCTTCTAGGGAAACAATTTATTAGCCACAAGAATGTTGTGTTATACTACCTCCTCCTTTTTGCCTGGGAATTTACAGTTCACACACTGCACCAGCACATAAATCCAGTTTTATTTCTCAATTTATTCACCTGGAACTAAGTGGATTAAATTTTTTTTTTAAAGGCGACCAGCACTGCATTTCCAACCAGCACCACTGCAAACAACAAGCAGACAAATTAGAGGTGGCTGTGGCCGTGCAGTCGCTTTCTACTCCAAACTTCTATGATCGCCGAGCTTAATGGCGATTTTTCTTTTTTTTTTTTTCCCTCCCCCCTTTAATTTTACCTTTAATGACCCTCTTAATAAACCAGGATTGATTAGAATTTGGCTTTAAGAGATGAAAGGGCTCTGCAATTATCTGCTTGTATATGCCCTTCAGTAAACTACCTTGTCTGCCCCTCTCCCACCTCCCCTTCTTAAGAAGACTTTCCCAGGTCCCTCTTGGCTGCGGTTGAACGATGTTGGCTCATGTCCATGCTGCAACAAAGACCTGGCATTCCAGCTGTCTGCTTCTAATCTCCAGTGTCAGCTCTTGTTAATGTTTCAGCATGAAATCAGAGGGGGCAAAGCTGCATGGAATATTAAAACCATGATCAGAATTCCACTGAAATGCTGATAGTCTGCGAGAGCGCCATTAGGAGGGCCGGGCGAATCGCTGCCTGGTGTTGAATAAAAATAAAAAAAAAAAAAAAAAAAAAAAAAAGGGGAAAAAAAAATAAAAGAAAAGATTTCCATCCACGGGGGGAAGTACAATCAGTGAATCGCCCGGCTAAATTAGCATTTTTTCAATTGGGGATCGAAGTTGATTTATTGTTCTACACAACATTAATGTAACTGTGTGCTTGACCTGTTAAGGCAGCTAATTTTTCATTTAAATGGGCCCTTTCTGTATGCAAAAAGGTTGTAATCATATTTCAACTTTGCAAAGTGATCAGGGAAGTACTGGACTGTTTCAAAATTGTCTTAAGGAGTCTCTCTGCCCTCCCTCCCTCTCTCCCTTCCCCCTCCCTTCTGCCTAGTGGTCAAGGGCAAGCAGTTTGGGGTTTTTTTCCCTTAAAAAAAAAAGCTGTCTCAAGTAATAAGCTTAATTGTCATTTGACTTGAGCTGTTTTACACCACTTTGACCATGTAAAAAAAGCATCTGAGTGGGTGTAAATATCACAGCCCCAAGCCCTGCAACAGGAGCTGAGTGTACAGGGAGGGTCTGTCCCATTAAGAATTGCAGGGTTTGCATGAAAAAAGGGGATTTTTTATCCTTCCACTTTTGTTTTTCTCACTGTCCTGAGCAAAAAGTCGCTGGATATGACTGCAGACAACCCTGTATATCCTGTAGATATTTGAAAAAATATAAAAAAATCTCTGATTTTTTGGAAGAAGAGTGAGGAATTATGAGAAATTAGGGCTGAGCAATGTGACCAACACAAAGCTGGGTACAGAATGAGCAGTGCAGCAATTCCTGCTGCTTTTAATCGACTTTGCACCATCTCCGCATGGGCAGAGTCGTCGTTTTCCAGTTTCCAGTTTGTTTTGCAAATGGAAGTGATGACTTACTGGAAGTGACTCTGCCTGGGAGAAAGTGCTGCTGATGCTGACTCTGGAGAAAAATGAAGCTGTCCAGGAGCAAATTTCATTTTCTGCTCTGAAAGGCCGCTCTGTTTTGTCATTTCCAGTCTGGGCAGGAGGGAGGGATGGGTGTTTGAAGGCAGAAATCCAACCTGGGTGAGGAACTGCCCTTTCTGGAGGGGGTGAGGAGCTGGAGATGGGACCCCTGCCCCACCTGGTTTGTTCCCTGTTCCCAAACCCCATCACCCCCAAGTGTTGCTGCCTGCTCCTGCAGCTTTGCCCCAACCTGGGAACAGCTTTGTCCCTATGGCAGTGCCCAGATGACAATGGCCAGCACCCAGAGCTGCTCCCCCAGCACGGGAAGATAATATACATTTCCAATTAGTGCCACACATTCTGGTCATGTTCTCTTTTTACTCCCTAACTATCTTTGTTTTGCTCCAGAGCTGTTCGGTCATTAATGAAATCCTGCAGTTCTGCTAATCCTGGGTACAATGCAGCTTTTCTCTGCCAGGCTATCCCTGACATAAAACTACAGTTACCCAAGCTCCCCACCACATTAAGATTCGTTGTCATTTGCCTTTCATTACATACCTGATGTAGCACAGTAGCAGTCAAATGTCCTTGGCAGGCAAAGCAAAGTATTTAATTGTATTAGTTTCTGCTTGCTCCGCCTTAAGAACATTTTTTTTTTTTTTGCCATGGGAGGGAAGGAAAAAAAACCCAAAAAAACAGAGAGAAAAAAAAAAACCCCATATCATGGAAACTTTATATTTCTGTTGGATGTAAATGGAATTTTACTTTTCCAAGCCCTGCTGCAGCCCCCTCCCCAGCAGCACTGTACTGCCAGTGCCATATGAAATGCCTCTCTGGCGAGGAGAACAATGAGGCATTCATCAAAGGCAAGCAGTGATTAGATGTTTTTCATTTTCAGAACTTTAAGAGATAAATAGGGGCCCTGTTCCTCCATTTGATGTACAGTACTGGTGGGATTCAATTAATCTCTGCTGATAAATTCCAAATTTCTGCAAGAGCCTTTCTGAGGGGGGAAGAGTGGCTCACAGAATGGTGGCTTCAGTTGCTCAGAATAGGGGTGCTGGATTTCAATAAATAAATATATTAAAGAGGGCTTGGATGACCATGGGGCCTGGAGCAGGGCTGTGAGGTTGTACAGCTTTCTCCTTGCTTTTTCCCAAGGAGGAAAAGTACATTTTCCTTCAGAACAAAAGGATATTGGATGAAATAAGGAGCAAAACATCAAATCTCAAGCTTATGTTTTAAGAGGTCTGAACTCTGAGCCTGAATTTTCTGTGAGGTTTTGAGTCTCTTGGTGTGTTTGTACCCAGTTCTGTTAAACCTCATCATTTTCTTCTGCATCAAGATGCCGGGGAAAGTTTTGGTTTAAAACTCTTGAAACCCTCGAGTGCCATGGGGTGAAAATACTCAAGTACCACGGGGTTAAGCAGCGCAGAATTCTGTACAGGTAAACACAATTATTAAGTTGAATTTCTCCAGTTTTCATCTGAATATGCAGAATTCCAGCCAAAGGAAGGGTAAATCCTGGCTGTTCCCGGCCTGTGAAAAACGAATGGCTGAGAGCACGGTCCAGGCCATGTGTGTGTGTCCCAAAACCTGTCCCTGCAATTGATAATAATTCACCCAGTGATGATTTTATTAATCAGATTGATGAGTGAGCAGGTCTCAAAGCCTGCACCAGCTCCTCCCTGCTGCAGCAAATGGAGGATATTGATGGAGCAGGTTTGTGCTGCTGCCACGGGAGCTGGGTGGCTGCACCAAGAAAATAGGTCAGGTTTGATCAATACAGAGCTGCTTTCAGGAGGGCTGCATCCACTTTGTAGAAATGAAGCAGCTCAATTAAAAGGCATAAATAAGGTGGGGAGCTATCAG
>NW_005054510.1:1059536-1062478 GCF_000277835.1 Geospiza fortis
AGTGCTCTGGAGGTGCTGCTCCTCAAAAAAGGTTCCTGGCTGATGTCACAGGGAATTCAGGTGACACACGAGCTGGTGGAGCCCTCTGGGGGGGGTTTAAACTCTTTAAAGCCCAGCTCAGCACAATCCCAAACTTGTAATGTCGTGCACACATTTTAACAGATCTGCCTTAAATCGCCACGAGCCCTTCTGGGTCTATTTGTGGTTTTTATCACGGTCATGTTTCACTGCTAGAATTTATAATCTGCCTTTCCTTGTGATTATTCTGCACTAAAACCACACTCCGGGTGTTTTGCTGCAGCACCAGCAGCCATTTATTTAGGGTGGCACACATTGGGAAGCCAAAAGACTTAAAAAATGGTGTTCATTAGGGTTTGATCCTGCTCCCTTTCACCTCTCTGGTTTTCCCAGAGCAGAGCCAGATCCTGATCAAACACAGAGGAAAAGATGGGAATTTATGGTCAAACCCTGCACTCATTTTCCAGAGCAGCACCACAAAATAATTAAGGGACAAGTGGCAGCTGTACCTGTGAGAAAATAAATGGGTTTGGCACAAATTTTCATCTTTGTTTTTGAATGATGCAGCAGCTCCTTTGTAGTCCCCAGGATTGATGTCAGCCTTGGTGGGGCCAACAGGAATCTCTCAAATTATTTCAAGGGCTTGGGATCAAATCTAAAGCCAAGCTGCTCATAAAAAGTCAAGAGCAAGACATAGATTTGGGGAGGTCATTGGGTGAAAAAAAGTGGATTTTTTTTTTTGCATTTCTCCTGGTTTTATCAGGTGCTTTCTGAATGCAGCTCAGCCTGTATTATCTACGAGATTTTATGTCACTGCAGTATCTCAAGCTGCACCGATAACAGGATCTCACAATGGATTCTTAACACAAAACATGGAGAGAGTTTGGGAAGGTTTAGTCTCTGGATTAACTGAGTGGAAAATGTCTTTCATTGGAGCTACAGATGGCTCACAACACAGGGGAGGAATCTGGAGGAAAAAATCAGAACCTCTTTGTCTTTTCAACTTCATTAGGTTTTCTAAAGCTCTGAGCAAGATTGTTCATGAAATGAGAGGAGAGATGGAGAATTATTAGTTTTCATACTCCCTCATTTGTTTTCATCTCCTCCTTTCCCTAACAGAAAGCATTAAATGCATTTCTCATTTTAAGAAATATGAATGTGGGGGAAAAAATTGCAAGCCTTTTGTGCTTTCTCCATCCATACAAGATGCTGATACTTGAAGATCTAGCTGGAAAAGAAAATGAAAATATTTTGGCCCAGTCCTGAACCTGAGGCAGTGGAAAGCAGCAATTTGATGATAATTCTGCCTTGTTTGGGTTTTCTCCATGAGGTTCTCCCTGTCAGGAGTTGGAATCCTGATGTGCCGGGGTGAGGCTGGTGAGTCCCTGCTGTCCCAGGGACACGATGACAGCTCGTGTTTCACTGGGGCTCTCACCAAAACCCAAATCAGAACTTTTTGCTGACTGTGCTGCCAGTCCCAGGGATCTGGGGGAGAGCTGGCTGTGAGCAGGGACACCGAGCTGGGGACAGAACATGAGATTAATTTATCAAATCTCAGTGCTGTGATCAGGAAAGCCAGAGCTCTGTGTGCCAGAATTCCCAATTTGGAGCAATTTTCTCTTGGATTTGAAGCCTTGTGTGGGGGTGAGTGTGTCCAGGTTGAAGTGGGGCTCTCAGTGCTGATGGAATCACCAAAACCCAAATCAGAACCTTTTGCTGACTGTGCTGCCAGTCCCAGGGGCTGGGTGTGAGAGGACAGCAGGGGACACCGAGCTGGGGACAGAACATCCTCCCGTATGGGATTAACTCATCAAATCAAACCCCAGTGCTGTGATCAGGAAAGCCAGAGCTCCGTGTGCCAGAATTCCCAATTTGGAGCAATTTTCTCTTGGATTTGGAGCCTTGTGTGGGGGTGAGTGTGTCCAGGTTGAAGTGGGGCTCTCAGTGCTGATGGAATCACCCCCAGCAGCGTGCGAGCACCGTCCCCAGCTCTCCCCAGTGACATTACTGACATGATCCTCATTTCATTTTTCAAGCCCTTTATTGTAAAAGCCTCGCAGCTCCATGACAGAACATTTAGAAAACATCTCCTCATTGTGGGAAAATGAAAAATCAGCCCAGCCAGCAACTGCAGAGGAAATCTGCAGCCTGTGTTTGGAGCACATTAATAACATGACGAGTGACCTTTCTGGAGACAAGAAATGCGTGGAATTGATTGTCCTACCCAGGAGCTGGGCAGAGCTATAGATCAGTTATTTTCAGCCCAATCTTTGTTGTGGTCACATCTTTGGCCAGTGCAGGCTCAGTGTGGGTATAGTTTAGTCTGGTTAAATCCAAACAGAGCCGAGGAACGAGAACAATGCCTTGGTGTGGCTGCCAAAGGTGCAGCTGCTGGTGGCCATGCTGGAGCTTCTACATTGCAGAGCTGCTCCTAAAGAAGAGTTTGTAAAGTCTCTGCTATCCTTAAAGCTGCAGATTCTCACTATTTATATATTTGCATATCTATATATTTATGTACCTATATATCTATATATCTATATACCTATATATCTATATACCTATATATCTATATATCTATATATTCATATATAATTATATATATCTATATTTATCTAGTTATATATCTATATATTATGAGCTGGCAGAACAACGATAATTCAAACCGCCGGAAATTTTTAGTATTTTGATTACTTTGTACTTTACCAGGGAATAAAAAATCCCAGAGTCCAATGTCCTCCCTTATTTAGAGTTAATCCCAAGGGTATCTCTGTGGTTGTGACAACCTGGAGGTCCCAGATCTGAGGCAATCTCTTGGTGGGTTTCTCCAGCCTGAGAATTGGAGTTTTCCTCAGTTTTACTTGGAAATCAGAAGGGCTTGTATCACAAAAAGCTGGTATCAGAGGGTTATATCACAAAAACCCAAT
>NW_005054510.1:1062512-1065738 GCF_000277835.1 Geospiza fortis
CTTTCCCTTTAAATATTGCTTTACCCACCCAGAGCCATAAACTCTGGACAAACCTAGAAGGTTAATTCAGGGAGCAAACAAGTGCAGGTAATTTTTAATTTTTTTTTTTTAATTACAGCAGTTAATTTTCCAGCTGGGTTTGCTGGGTGAGGGCAGGGAGCTGCCTGGTACCCAGCAGTGGGGTGGATGTCTGCTTCCTGCCTGTAGCCAGGAGTAATATCCAGAATCCATTAGAGGGATGCCTAATCATCTTAACCTGTCAGATCCCAACCACCCTCTTTTAAGAGCCAATTTGTTTTTCTGCCAGATCGATGTTCTTATCTGTAATTGCACAGGCCATGAATGGCACCCAATAACCAGTTAATATTCAGTTCCATTCCACAGCAGGGTGGGGAAGCAGGGAAATGTCTTAATTTAAACATTTATTGTACAACTGTGAAAATGTCCTAAGTGAAATTAATTGAAGCTTGGGGAGAATAACTTATAAATCACCTTGTCTGGCTTGCATAAAATGATACAAGGATATGCTGAATTCTTACCGTGGGGCTCTGTGGAGCTGCAGCAAGCTTTAACCCTGAGGTTACTGCTGTTATTCCAGCTCCAAGATGGGAGAAATCTGACTCCTACAGGTGATGTGATAAAGGCAGGGCCAATCTAATTAATAATAAGCCACCAATTTGTACTGTTGCTGCTCAAACGCGGCTTGTGCCAGGCAATTCGGGTGTGGTGTTGATCCCCTTGGCCATCCCTGCTTTCTGCTTCTGCAGCACTTTAAAAAAGGGCGAATAATCCATCAGACTGTGCTTTTCATGGGACAAGTATCACCAGAAAGTGTAAAAAAACCCAGCCCCAGTGGCGTCAGCAGAGTGAGATATAAACAATACTGGCTGAGGCACAAGCTGGAAATTAGGAAGGGTAAGGGGGGATTTGAAGAGCACATAGAGATGCAAACAACTCCCAGAGAATTTATAGATTTGCCAGAACAGTGGGCCTGGGAGGGAAAAGAGTTGTTGCACTTGAGGGAGGCTTGAAGAACACTTCAGGAAAAGCACAATATTGCAGAGAAATAAATGCCACATCTCCCCGTTAACTCTTCCAGGGAAGCACTGATGGAGCTCTGAGCACACACCTGTGGTTGTGAAAGACAGGACTGAGCTATGGACAGGAGGAAAAGGAAAAATAAAAGTGATAATCCTGCTCAAATCAGCTGCTCCATAGGAAACCTGCCCCTTTGGAGGTGTTCCCCCTGCACATTGCAAATCAGCAAGGCTTAATTAAGTCCTGGGCAAAGCTGGATGAGGAGGTTATTGAAAATAGAATTGAGAAAAAGAACTCCTGGATATGAGACAGAGGAGCCAAAACAGCTCCTGGAAGGAAAATCACATCTCTGGAAGCAAATCAGCAAACCAGGACTGGGGGACAGAATTTATATGGACACCAAAAAGTTTTGGGATAAACTCCCTGGCTAAGGAAGCCCAGGAGCCAAGGGGGAGGAAAAATCCCTTCTCATCCCTACAGCACCCCAAAATGGGAGGAAAGAATTCCTTTGTCCGCTGCTGTGCCCAGAGTTTTGTAGTTGCTTGGATGTATTTACTAGTTGGGATTATTAGATTATTAGTTGGGAAAGCAGGAAAATAAGGCAGGAAGAGTGAAAAGTAATGCAGGAAAAGTGAAAAGTAAGGCAGGAAAAGTGAAAAATAAGGCAGGAAAAGTGATTTTGGGGCTAAGCTGGAGGTGGCTGGATGATTTTAATGGAACCCTGCATAGTCAAAGGGAAATCTTGAGGGGCTGGGAGGAAATATTCCTTTGTCCACTCAAAAATCACTGCTGCGCCCAGGGTTTTGTAGTTGCTTGGATGTATTTACTAGTGAGTTGGGAAAGCAGGAAAATAAGGCAAGAAAAGTGAAATGTAAAGCAGGAAAAATGAAAAATGCGGCAGGAAAAGTGAAAAATGAGGCAGGAAAAGTGATTTTGGGGCTAAGCTGGAGGTGGCTGGATGATTTTAATGGAACCCTCCATAGTCAAAGGGAAATCTCGAGGGGCTGGGTGGAAATTCCCAGCTGGCAACTCCAAGGGAACTCTTCAAAAGAATATTTGGACAGCCCATATCTATCTAAGTTATTGCCAAAGAGGGGGGAAAAAAGAGGTCTGTGAGTGAGCAGTTCAATGGTATCACTGTTCAGGCTGCAGCAGTGGCTAAAAAAACACCAGTGAAGTGGTAGGAAAAACCCACCAAGTCCTGTGGAACATGATATTGAAAATATAAGATATTATATCAGTGTCCTGTGATATGGGTCACTCCCAAGCAAGGGGGCCAGGGAATAAATAGAAACAGCTGGGAGATGGACAACAGAAATAATGAGAGGCCTGCAAAAGTGCTCAAAAGAATAATTTCTTGAAAGAGATTGTTCAGATGAGAGAACATAGGAGTAAATAATAAAAGGAGCAGGGAAGGTGAATTGCAGTGCATTGAAAAAGCTCAGAAAGAAGCGGGTTTTGTACAGTTGACAAAAACCTGTGGAGCTCTTTGTCTCTTGACATGGCTGAGGCCAGGAATCTGGTGGGATTGAAAAATTCATTGAACATTTGTACAGTGAATGGAAACATCTGCAGTGAAATGGGTGGGATGCTATTCTTAGCAAAGAACCAGCAGCAACCCTCCCACTTCAGGGCATAGTTTAAATAGTGGCTGAGGAAAGGGGAGGGAAGAAAATTCCTCATTAAAGGTTTTCCCTTGTGATCCAGGAGGGGATAGGCACAAAAACAAAAACAAAACCCCCAAACTTTGTTATCACTTCAAAATAGGTTTGGCATTGCCTTAAATAAATATTTCAACACGTAGTTTTTATTACAGCCTGTAGTTTTTTATGATGGTTTATTGCCAAGTTATCCAAATTTTTTTGTGAAAGGAAGGGGAATTTAGGAGTGAAATGAAATTCCTCCTCCTTGCAAATATGGCATCATCAATGCACAGCTGTACACAGGTGCTGGGGGCAGTAATGAAACAAGTTTATTGCACTCAATTAAAATTTATTGCACAGGTAGATTTAGGTGCTAGAACTAAAATAAAGTTTATTTGTGGTGTTCCTTAATAGGGAGGGTGAGACTCCTGCACAATTTACATAAGTGGGCAAGCGCTGAAAATTTTGATTTATGGTAGGAGTTTCTTTAAAAATTATTAATTTTTAATTAATAAATAACAATAATAACTAAAAATTTTAAAGAT
>NW_005054511.1:0-15293 GCF_000277835.1 Geospiza fortis
ACATAGGAGACCTCCAAAAACACCTGCCAGGAAGTAGCAGGCTGGGAAAAAATGAAACTGCACAGTTCAGTAAGGACAGAGGGAATATTGCTTCTAAGAAAGCTTTGACACAACTAACAGGTCATTAGATTTAAAAATTAAACTATCAATCAGGTATGTCTTAACTGAAAGCAGGCACACAGCTATCAACGTCCAATTTGACTCTATGAAATAAATTTCCTTTTTAAAAAGCAAATGAACTTGCTCCAGAGGTCACAGCTATTCAGCACTCACACTGTAATATAGAAAGTAAACCTGACACAACTGCACCATAAGCAGGCTAAAGGAGAGGTAAAGGTTTGCTTATAAATCCAAACACAGATCATGTTCTGAAACCAAAGGTGTCTTAGGAGTGATTTTCACTGTCTCATCTTGTGGAGAGTAACTAGAGGACAGTTAAGTTTCTGTAAGACAACAGGAACTCATCCAGTACAGAATGAAAGAAGTCAGCTGAAAGAAGCCAGCTCTGGAGAGACAGAAGAAAAGGAGGGGAAAAAAAAGGGACATTTTTTGACTATGAGGTGAAGAGAAACAACCTCAGTAGATCAATTCTGCAATGAGGTGTCTGGCATGGTCCTTCTCATATATTTGCTAACAGTGGGAAGCAAAGTCAATCACCTATTGGAATTTTCTTGTCACATAAACTATAGACAGATCAATCCCGCAACTTGGATGTATTAGCTCAAGACAGTTTCTCCCAGCTGAGGATAGGGACTGATCTTACTTCTCCAACTAGACTGGCAACACTGAATGTGGCAGTTTGCTCCATTTTCCAGAATCTATTTCTGGGGGGAAAAAACCCATAAGGCACATCTTAAATAAAGGTATTTAAACTCAGGGCTGCCACAGAGCCATTGAAAACTCAAGAGTTTGAAATCAGTGATAGGAGCTCAACTCAGAAAAGCAGTGTCCTTCACCATGCATTCATAACATACAGAGAAGAAAAAAGCAAGCACTTGCAAGCACTGGCAGACTATTTTCATTAACTTATCTCATCCTGTATATTTCCTAGTCCAACAATTACTGAACGTCTGGAACACTTGTGGGGATGAAGAACTGTTTGAAGCTGTGCCCACACCTCACACACACAGCTCTGCTCTCCTGTACAGACCTACTGTTACACCCCTCAGAAGAACTGAGCAAGAATGGACTTGTTTAAGATTACTGAAAAGTTCACAAAGTTTTGTTACCACACAAGAGTGATGTTGAGACAGAAACTTCAGAACAGAGAGTGCAGTTCTGCTTCTAAAAATACTGGGCATTATTTCTGTAACTTCATGCTGAGACTGAAGAGAACTATATATAAAATAAACATGTTTGCCCTTGGGTAGATAAAGACCAGATCATTTCAGTCATCTAAAATGACATAAACAGTAATTCTTTTCATTCTAAAGTGATAAACAACAAATAATTTGACTTCTGCTAGAGCTCTTTTACAATCCAAAGAATAAAAGACAGAATCCTACAGGAACCATAATGAAAGAGTAAATGCTTTCAAAACAAAGACTTGAGAAACTTGCCAAGTGCCTTGTAGGTCAAGAAATGGAGCAATGAATTCACCAAAATAGTGCTGCAATTTAATACATGAATGTAGGACTCAAGTCTCCATTACCTTTCAGGACAAAGGAGTGACTGCTATAAACCTAATCCTACACCAGTTGTGAAGAGATATTAACTTTACTGCCTTGAGATTCTCAAGAAAACTTTTTATACTTTGTCACATCAAGAAATAGAAGCCCAAAAACTAATATTTCAAGGGTTTCCAAAAACAAAAGTATACTGATTCTTCAACGTGTTTTCTAGATAGCGGTGTCACTTAAGAATCTCAAGTTTGTTTGCAAAGTGTTTCTATTATCACATTTTAAACCCAAGTTTTCCAACAGTTTTCATATTTGTTTCTTTTCCCTGACAGGTCATTCTTATTTTTCTACACCAAAAAGGTAATCTCATTTTACAAGGGGAACAGTGCTTACATCTACAATATTTCTGTGACATAAAAAAGTGAATTTTTTCAAGGACAAAGCTGAACTCATAGCATTCTGAATACTGTTTATAGCCAACCCCATTTTCAGAGATACCTACCTCTCCAATTTCCATCAAAGGTTCATTCATATCCACCCCTCCATAACCATACTGAAGATCAGCTTCAGTCAATTTGTTCTTCTTAATAAACTGTGTGTTGAGGTACCTACAGAAATAAGGATACCCTCATCAAAACAGGCAAAAATAAAAGGCTTTTTAAATTAAGTTCAGAAGTGTGGAATTGTCTTTCACATTACAAAAATATAACCTCCTTAAAGCAATGCCATTGCTATTTGTAGAAAAATGTTACAACACAAATGACATTGAAAGAATTTCCGTCACATTAAAACAGTAGTGTTGGTAACAGAGATCAAACAGGAACCTGAAATATCACTGTCAGCATTTTCTTGGTGAGCAATACACTTGTGTAAGAATCCAACCCTTCAACATGCACTACTTATACATAAATACACACATGTATGTGTTACTCATACATACATATATGTGCAAAATAACAACTTTTAAGTTAAAACTATTTCCTTCTACCTGTACTGTTTATTCTTCTGTGTTTCTCTCAGACTGAAATGAAGAAGTATTGCTCATTTTAACAGGGTAAACTTTTGTCTGTTATGATCAGGTCATGGTAACTAGCTAACAGCCAGATTACAAATTTTAAAGAGAAGAATTTTCAGTAATTATTTTAAGTAACAGCTATAAAGAAGAAATGCTATAAATGCTATTTTAAAATTCAGTATTTACTACTGTATGCACAGTTTTTACAGAGAACACAAAATGGATTCTGTGCAAGACCTGCTAAAACATCCTTCTTGACTCTCAGTATTCCCACAGAACAGATATTGTAACATTTTTAAATGGAACCATTCTTTCCTTTCCCAGATAACTGGGAAAAAAATTAGAATATATTTCCCAACTACACTTACAATATTTCTTATATTAGAAATATTTAAATGAGGCAACTGAGAAGGTTTTTAAAATTTCTGATCGAACAAGGAGTTTTGACATGCTCAGTTTCAGGCATTGAAAAGAACCAGATTACTGAAGCATTTTGAGAGATTTAGGCTTCAGAGGCTGCCCCAGACCAGAGATGTCTGAACACTCTTGACATGAAGGCAAAAGCCAAGCAAAGGAGAAAAGGAGGAACACATTGTGAAATCCTGTGAACTTGAAAGAATTTAGGACACCACAGGGTCCAAAGAAGGAAGACTTGTCATAGTGCATTGATGACAAACTGGAGTACAGCAGCCACTTTCAGAGCTACTTTCAGACTCTTAGGGAGTACTGTAACCTGTGCTACCATGGATCCCAACCATGAACTGTGAATGCAGGTCTCTCTAGAAGGCTACAGGCCTCCATGTCATATAAAACCTGTGAGGACATTAGGAACACCTCAAACACCAGCCTTAAGCAGGCTCCTTGGTGGCATTCTCCCATTTTCCCCCATGTGAACAAAGCCAACAGCTGCCAATCTGCTTTTTCTCGTTAAACTTGCTAAGAAGGGAAGTCCTACACTCCCCTCACTTACTCTCTCTTCCATTAGCACACACAGAAGGAGAACTAAGAGTAGCATGTAAAACTAAAAATTGTTATACCATGATATGCTGGTATTATTACAAATATTTTAAAAACAAAATGGAACAAGGCAAAAGTGGCACCATGTGTGTTTAGTTTTCAGGATTTTATTATGAAAAATTGTAATACTTCTTTCTTTTTTTTCCTTTAAATGACTTAATTTCAATTTACTGGATAAGGAAACTCTCCCAATCACTTGAAATTAAAGTACACAGACTGAATTTTTTAAAAGTACCTGCGAAACCAGTTACAGCACCAAGACACTGGTAAGGCCTAATGTCCAGCACTGGTTTTATCTATTATTTTTACCATCAGAACTAACTAAAAACAACCAAAGACGTTTCTTTCAGTGTTCCTTATTCCATCAGTTTTATCACCTTGGTTTAGTCAAGCACATGTGGGATTTTAATTTTCAAACTGCATCCAGATTTGTTTTCCTAGCAAAATGCACCAAGGAGGATAGGCAAAAAAAACCAAACCAAAATCAACACTGAAGAAAGAAAAGATTTAACTCATTTTCCAATTACATGATCGATCTCACATTTAAGGAATTTTGCTCAAAAGCGTCTCACATTTGAGCAGTGTTTCAAATATTGCCTATCAGGTTAGAAGCAGAGATGTAAGCCTAATTAAATTTTAAGGGAATCTATTTGAAAATAATTTTCAGATTACCACCTGTAGACATTAATCAGCTTTCATTGCTGGAAGAATTATACAAACTAGAACTGGGATACAATAGTCAACTAAATTATGGTACTTTTTTCAGAGCAGGCATGCAATAAGAAAAGAACTCCAACTAATTCATAAAAAGTAGAATATCCTAAAGCTTTGACTCAAACCATGTTGGTTCAACTGCAAACTGCAGTACAGTGCCATCCTTGTGGAACTCCTAGGATTATGAGCTTATACACTGCAGGGTTGATTAGCACCAACACATTTGGCACTGCAACATCAAGCAGAATATATTAGTAATGAAAGAACTTTAGGAACTGTCTTGGATACTTACCTGTTGAGGCATTATTCCTTTTTGCTCATGTTCTGCTACCATAACTATATTCTTTCCAAAATTAACCTGAGGCATATTCATCTATTGCTCTCTCAACACTCTTCAACTTAACCTGCAGATCATGTTAAACTTCATGAAGGTTTAACAACTCTTTTGCAAAGCTTACCTGTATAAACAGTCCATATAGTCTGCCCCTTTGCTATACTCTTCCCAGTATCTGTGATACATAACCAGTACTTGCTCTTCAGCTTCCAGAACTCTCTGTGAAGGCACACACACCCCACACGCCAGAATTAGTATGAAAACAGCACACGTACTTAGGAAGTTATCACAGGGTTATAATTTTGGAATAGTATTTGCATATTCAGAATTGTGGCAATGACCAAAAAGCTAACACACCTTAATACTACCAAGTTTTGGTAAGCCAGCTAGAACACCTGGACTTGCTTTATTTTGCATTTAAAAACAGCAATCTCTCTACTGAATTATTTTCTATGGATCTTTTCAGAATTTCCTGCTTGAATAAGCCTGGTTCATATTCTCACACCAAACTGGTGGGATAACTCACAGAACCATTCTCTCACTGACACAGAACAGTTTTATATTCACCCAGCCACATGCACTGCACACTGGAAGAACTGACCAACTGTAACCATTTAAAACCACTATGCCTCACTGGATAGACAAGTCCTCATACTTACCAAGAATCACAGAATAAAACAAGTTTAACAAAGCACAGATACATATAAATGAAAAAGAAAGCATTAAAAGTTTTCAAATCTAGGCCCAAATCTTTTGAAATTTAAGCAAATCTTCATCTAAAAAGTTACTGAACTTCTCAAAATAGATTCATACTTCAGAGAGGTTCAACAATTTAAACTAATTAGTATAATTTGTGAGGGGGGACAAGATCCTATGAATTCAACTTTAATTCTCTCTAGAGTTTGTAATTTTAAAATCTTGCTCAAGCAGCAAAGAAGCCCATGCAAAAAACGCAAAAAAGGGTAAAAAAAATTATGAAAGAGGAAAACTGGTAGATAAAACATAATTGAGAATGCTTTACTCTCCTGTATGCATTTTGCAACATTTTTCCAACGTTATCTCAGAGACAAGTAGTGGATAGCCAATTTAAAAACCTGATGTATGCTTTCTGCTACTTCCCAAAGCTTCCACTATGCTGGCACCTGCCTGATTATCCTAAGTGAGCTCATTCAGCTCACTACATAAAAGAGGAAGAAATTATTTGGCACAGTTCTCTGCTAGTTTAGTGAATTGATTTAGTCTATAAGAGTGCCAGAATTATCCTCCCTGTAACCAGTGGAACTGCCCATTAAGACACCCAGTCTATCTTGTCAAATACTCAGTACCTAAGCATGAGGCCATTTAGCAGCACTATGCAGAATTTGCAATGCTTTGCCCCCTATAGACACTAAAGACCACTGATAAGCATCTTATTTAAATCTACTTCTCTTTTTACTGATATAGATGGAGGCACCATTCATCTGTCCTATCTACTAAACATGATGAATCATAATTCTAATGAAATTTGCTGTCTCAGCTGATGAAACAGAAGTTAACTCACAGCTATACAGACATACAAATATTGTTGTCATAATAAATAATTTGCCATTATTTCCTCTCCTCCCAAGTGTTTGTGTTATCTCTCACATATTTCAGAAGGTTTTTGTTTATTTTTAAGAGCATATACAATCAGTTTCCAAGACACTAGAGCAGATACATTTCTGTTGAAACAGAAGGCTAATGACAAACTACAGAACATTTGCAAAATGAAGTTGTTTCTCTAACTTGTTTGATTATAAGCATTCAATGTAAAAGAAAGAACTTGCTTTTCAAGCCAATGAATATATTGCATAAGCCATAACTGTTGGCTTAGAAAGAAAATTATTTCTTTTGTGTGGCATATCAATAGGTATCTATAATACCTGCCTACATTTGTGTACATGTTGTGACATGTGCTACATACTTCATATATACAAGTAGTGTGTCTCTGCAACTCTGTCATCTGTGATTTAGTCTCATAAAGGCCTACAAAAAGTCAAAGAAAGGATGAAGAACACCTACATGGACATCGGGAACTGTACAGGTTACCTTGTGCAAATGGCGTACATGATTCTCCAAAAAAATTTTAGTCTCAGTATAAAGTCTCTCTCCAAGAGGTTCAGGATAGGCCACACACAAAGCATAAATGTCTCTGGGCTCAAAGTCAAGGTTTGTAGTAAAGTGTGAAAACATATCAACAAAGTTTATGATTTACAGAACCCTGTCTTCTCCAACATGCAGTTTAGGTTTTGGAGTTTTTTAACATCAAACAAAAAAGATAAAATTAATCACTTTCTGAAATTATTCTAAGTATTGGCTTGTGCAAAATCCAAGTTTACAGCATCAATATTAAATTTTAAATAGTGAATGCTGAGGCAATGTTAGAGCTAAGATCTAGAAACTTCTGATAGCCCCATACTGATGTGGCTTCTACCCTTTATTTGTCACATATAATATACAATAATCTCAAGGTGAAAAGCAGCTTTCATGCACCATTCTTCTGCATTTGCACCCAACATGAAACTCTTCTCATATAATGGAAAGAAGCACTAATTAGATTAAGAACATGATTAGTCAAATACAGAGCAGAGCAAACACATGGTGAAGCTGACTTCAAATTTTCCTTCCTGGAGTCCAAAATAACTTACTGTTCCTGCATTTTGCCCTCACCTCCACAGGTAAAACAATTTCAGGGGACACTGAAAATTAAATAATCACAATGGTGGTGTGGATAAAACAAAGTCTGTATTCTTTTTAACCATTATTATAATTTCAGTAATCCTCTTTAGATCACAGCCACAAAACACAGTTGTACTTGATAATTTAAACAGGCAGCAGCAACCTGTTAAGCCACTCTTAAGGTGGTTTTGTCCCTAAACTATCTTGCAGAGCTACACCTTTGGTTTGTATCAAGTTTTAAGAGTAATTTAAGGAAGAGAAGTTATGACTGAGAACATTGCTTTCAGAAAAGTCAAGCAAGGATTAGGTCAAGTTTCACATGAACAGCTGTGGGAAATAAAGAAATCCTGTAAAAATTACTTTAAAACATGGCTTAAGCACTAAGCCTAGGCACTTTATAAAGCCAGCAATGGTAGAAATCAATATTTAGTATATCACTTCAATCAAGAGAAGATATAAGATCTGCTTTCCTCTAGTCTACCCTAAAAAAGTACATGCCTGGATGAAAGGAGGTAGAAGACAGACAGTTGAAGAGTCACCTGCTTAATCTACAGAACAGTGTTAAGCTCTCATCACACAGTTTGTCCAAATGCACGTTTCATTTTTTATGTAGAATTACTACTCAAAACAAAGAAGATTCTGATGCAGGAGAACTAATTAGGAAAACCCTTTATCTGGCTACTGGAATCTGAGACCCCAACCAGAATCTAAACTTGAGTACATTATTTCACTCATATAGATCATCATTGCTAGAATTCTCCTCAGAACAGCAAAAAGTGTTAAATGGAAACACTGTGAAACATAATGGGCAACACCGCTGCTTTGTAACAGGAGCTACCATTGCACTACACCAGCTTGCAAAGTAATGACCAATAAAATATCAAAAACTTAAATTGTGAAGAATGAAATATTCTATTAAAGGGATTGTAAAGAATAATTGATTTTCACACTTTCCCCTCCCCATCAAATTTTCTTAGTCTAAGGATGGTGAGTAGTCAAATGCATCCTCAATATAATTCAAGCCACAAGCCTCTTCATTATGCAAAGGTATTTTTGAGAAATTAAACTCAGAATTAGAAATCTTCATCATTTGCTCACAAGCAAAGGGGATATGACTTTTTTCTCTTTTGATTCACAACTACAGTACCTGAATCACCACAACCTACAGATCTCTACAACAAGAACAACTTACAAATTTAGAGGAAAGAGGCAGTCTTCACCACAGCAGCACAAGAACACAGCCATGGCAGTTTATTTGACGAAAGCACCAAACAAATATCTCTCATTTTATCTTGTGAACAAGTTTCTCAGTTTTAATAATCCTAATTAAGAACGAAAATGGTATCTCTACTCCTTCATGAAAATGCACATCATCCAAACATGCCTTTCCTTATTCTAGAGAACAAATTTCCTTACAAATGAAGAAAGCTGAATCTAGTACTCTTTCTTGACATTTGCCACTGTGCTTAATATCAGCAGATATACAAACTAAGAGCTTAATCACAGAAGCACTTGAGCAGGCACCTAATCCTCCTGTACAAACCAAATACTTACTTGGTGGATACCAAGTTTCTCTGGAATTATACAAAAGAAAAGCTATCATGAGACTGGAATATATCTGACTGAAGCAAAACTGTTCTTTCTTGCTCAATTTGTACTTGTTTCTTTATGCATTTTATCTCTGAGTCCAGAACCCAAATTTAAGTGTCATATTCAAAGTGTTGTGACTCTCTTAACAAAAAACAAACAAACAAAGAAAAAAAAAGTCTCTGAAAAAAATCTCACTAATCATCACTGGTATTTTACTCCATAAACTTAAAGCACATTTTTCCTGCGCTGCTGTCCAATAGAACAACAGGAAGAAGACTTTACTGTTCAATAATTTATCTGTAATGGTGAAAGCCATCTGTTCTTGCAGTTCAGCATGCAGTTTTGCAGTGTGAGAAAGGCCAGAGGAAGCTGCAACCAAACTGCTGCCTAGGGGCCTTCACTCTGTATTGAGAACAAGAACATCAAAACCTTTCTGTGACCCTTAAGTGCTTTGGTAGCTGCTATTTGAGGGGCATTACCCTGAAAGTGAAGCACTTCCAAACTAAGAAGGAACAACAAAATTACTATCAACAAGAAAATACTATAGCCAAGGCTACAAAAACTCACAAATATTGTCCTCAGGGTTAAAAAAGCACCTAGTTAAGACTTCTCTAGGCAACCAGAGTAGAGCTTTGGGGAAATTTCTATTCATCAATCTTCTGTAACAGAACCAAAATTTGTAGAGAATTTCAGGAGTCAGTCAGAAAGAATCATGACCATATGAGCTTTATTTACTCTTCCTTCCCAGCCAGTTGTTTGTAAAGATACATGTTTAAGTTTCTGGTTCATCATAGGGTGCTTGCAAAACAATTCGTTAGAGGAGTCAGAACAAACTTGGAGAAAAATTTGCGAAAAAAAGAAGATGGCTGTGCTGCATACTTTTAAAATAATTCTGTTTGAAGTACAGCTGTCTCTGGGTACTGTTGATCTTATTTTAACTTATTGGGTAAAAATCCCAAGACAACAATAGGAAGAGCTTGATGTTGTACCTGTTAAAAAAGTTCTAGTGAAAAGGCAGTTACCAAAGTACAGAGGAACTATCTACCACTCCAACCGAGCCTTAACTTAAAAAGCACTCCTATGCCTACTGAACAGTCTCGAAAGTGATACAATGTATTCCCAATAACACCTCAAACACAGACATAACTGTCACTCATTTACCAGACAATGAAACAAGTTCATACACATTTCTTTCTGCAGAGAATCTTAAAAGGAAATCTGAAGGTCAAAGGTGGATCAGGATGACTCACATTTTAAATAAAGTGACATATGGTCTTTCAGGTGATCTTTTCCAGAACATTTTAACTCTTACACCATTGTGGTTCCCAGCTCATTGCCATTCTAGCATTTCAAGTATGAGGTAAAATGTTTATTTAAAGATAAACCATGTTTAACAATAAAATTACCATAAGTTACAAAGGAAACACTATGTTCAAGACAAACAAGTTCTGGAGAACTAGTGGGGCAAAAATTAGTTCTAGAAGTGGAATATGTGCAGTACAAGCCTGTCACCTCTAAAATACTGCCAGCTTCCATACTCCACTGGATCTCAGCTGCCCCAAACAGCACAAGTGAAAGCTAACACTTCTCAGAATACACTGATGCAGATTGAAACAGTGATTGCTTGCTGTATCTTATCCTTTGTTTCCACATCACTGTGTTGACTATACAGTACAAAGATCAACTGATACTATAATCAATGAAATAACCTGTATGGGTTTTATTGAAAAAATTAATGGATTTTATTGAAATAATTTGCCATCTTTCTATTGTGCTGATTAAGCAATAAGAAAAAGAGTTAATAGAACATTTCCTTTAGAATTGCTGTAGATGTTTAGAAACACCACTCCACTTAAATTTAATTTAAGAGAGAATAAAAAGTTAACAAGGAACAAGATGACATATTTTCTAAATGCCAATTTAAAAAAAAAATCCTTAAAGTCTTCTTTATGTATAAAACCTGGAAAAAGCTTTTATTCCAGCTGTGTAGAACTACCAGTTCCACCAAGTTGCTGAGCACTCACTGAGCAGCTTGTGTTAAAACACAAACTTTGGTGACAGGAAGCAGAAATACTAAACAACCAACACTCAAGCTGGAAGTTGCACAAACTCCTTGGGCCATTCAGCCAGAGACAACAAGCCAAAAGGCTCCTGCCTGTGCCAAATCAGGCACTAATAGTGCCACTTTCCAAGGAGAGTAATTAAGAGATGATACTAAGTAAGGTCTTAAGAGTTACATGCCAAATGATTATTCCAAGACTGCTCCCTGAGTCTGCTATTCATAAGCAATCCTTTTCTGATGTTCAATCAACTGGACTAAATCCCAAAAGAGGATCAACAGCAAACTCGTGTGCAAGGTCTCCACATAAGAAGTTGTAAGCAAAACAGTGTGACGAGGAATCAATACATCTCCTGCGACAATTCTTATTTTATATTCAAATCTATTTTAGATACCCCTGTTTAAATGTCTAAAGTTTTAAGCTGCAGAATTTAACCACTTCATAAAGACTGGATTATGTAATCCTCAAAAACTGCTTGGAAAGAATGACTGCAGAACAACTTCTCAACATGTAAGTACCCACCTAATTAGTCCAATTTTTTTTAAAATTCTGGAGTCACTTGAACTCGACTTCAGTACAAGGTGGCAGGTCATGGTCCCAGAAATTAATGACAAAATTTTTAAATGAAAGAGTTCTTTAAGATTATTACACCACAAAACGTCTCCACAAGAACTAGGAGCTATGTACATATACACATACACATGTTCAAAACACAGGCACATGGGAAAGCAATTCTGGGAAGTAGTTAACATGTTCAGAGTGAGATGAGACTGTGGAGTCAAGCCCACACCCACAGAATAAGCTTATCTTGTAAAAACCTATGTCTAAGGATCTTCTCAGGTGCTTCTTTTTTCAGCCACAAGAATTAACAAATCAATAAATGAGTCTAAACTATTCTTCCTCCTTGCAATTAAACCAAACTGTGACCAATCCCTGCAGAAGAGGTGCAAAGCTTCCTAAAATTCTCCAGTTATTCACCATGATGTAATGGCTAATGAATATATAGGCACAAGGCACAGTATAACTGGTTAGAAACATTACACTTCTTTTAAAAGAAGTTCACTGAAACGTAAATCTTGCAAAATATTACAGGTCCATTTTACATGTAAAACACAAACCTTTCCACTACAACAATGTATGTACAGCTGTGACTTGAACAGCAACATCATACAAATGCAGAAAGAGTAGTTATTCTTAAATATAGCTTAACTGTCACGAGTAATAAGGCAGTAACAGTGGAGGGAAAGGAAGAAGGCTTTTTAATAAATCCTTGCTGTGGAAATGTCTAGTATGGTAGTTATCAGTACAGTTAGAAATGCAAAGAAGAGGGAGAAATCTTTACACAGAACAATCTCACCATCCTCCACATCCCAAATTTAAAGATGTGCTCTCTGTCTTGGGTATTTCCCCGACTACACACAAACACTTAAACAAACAAGAAAACCTCATTGTCAGAACAGGGGACACAATACCTGTAAGACAGCTTTAGCATAAGCAAAGTATTAGAGCTACCAAAAGTGACTAAAACTGAGACCAGTTTACTTTTTATCAGCATGGTGATTTTCACATAGATTACTTCCCAAATATGCAGAATTTCCCATCCCTTTCAACTTATTCACAGTCCTAATAACAGGTGCAGCCTAACAACAAGCTGCTCAAGATCATTGCTATATAACACAGGTTTACTCTGTGCTAAACACATCACACAAACATATTAAGTCAGATTTTTCACTTAAAGGATACGAGAAGCGATCGTTCCACGTTGCTCTTTCAACATAATCCAACATCACAACAGCTTTAATCGTTGTTAGAAGTTTGTTCCATGTTTCATCAAAGTCAACTACTCGTGGTTTCAAGGACATTGTGGGGCTTTAGTGTTAATCTGTAGAAGAATTAAACATGTCAGAAAACATTGCACAATCATTAAAAAAAGATACACTTCCTTTGAATTTTTCAATTTAAACTTTGTACACCGTTGCACCACTATGATAGAGTGACACAAAGAACACCCACCCCCTCCAAAATGAAGCTACAATCCCTCATTTTAATGCTTTGGAATGGAACATTAATGTTCCATAGGCAAGAGTAGTTTATAACATAACACCAACTAATCTAACAGCATCATGCTTTGTGAAGTTCATTATCTCACCAAACTATTCATTTAAGAGTGTCACATGAAGAAAACAACTTTCCTGTAAATTTTGATTTGTTCACTTTTACTCAAAGACTGTTTCAACTGTATCTAAAAAAATTTGGGGTAAGAACAAACTAAACTACTAACAGCGTATCTGAAATTCCTACTGTCAGTTTGTAGCCTATGTTCACCTCAGGCTTTCATGAGACATTTTTGGTGTTACATTTGAAAAGCCACAAAACCTGAAAGCTTTGATTGGGATGAGAAAAAGAAAAACACAGGACAATATGCAGAGCTTGTGCACAGCTTACTGCACTGTGCAATAGGACAGTGACATCTTTCAAGTAAGACATGCCTTGAAGATGCTGTGCTAGTAATAGCCTATCAAAAACAGCAGAAGAGATTTATTGCAAAAAAATCCCCACTCAACGTTAAATTATCTACATAAAACTAGGGGAAAAGTAAGGTGATTTTAAAAAGAGACAACTGTGAAGGCCTCATTTCCACTAATCTAGAAAGGAACTGATGTGTGACATTCCATGCACAAAGCAAGTCTAGCTCCTGCTCAGAAACATGACACTGTAAGACTACAATAAAAAGTGCAAATAATACTTCTATTTCCATTCCAAACAGATGGACAAGTGACTCTTGTCTTTCCAAAATTTGAAGGTCAGAAGGGAAAGTAGAAAGCTAGTGACACACTTTGAGCCCAAGAGGCAGACCTCACTAAGGGAAAGAATCAAATGTCATGCTAAAAAACTATTTAGCAACCAGCTTACTACCTTAACCACTACCAGCTCTCACAGGATATATCACTTCTCAGTTTAAGAAAAAAGCAGTAAAATCAGATGCAACTTTTACCATGCATGCATACAATCCATCCCTCTAACTAACTAAACTCCTCAACTGCTGTAAATGTTGTGCTATTTGTAACATGGTTACTAATTCAATCCAGATATGTCGGCAGGAGCTTACACAGAAAAATCAGTGAGAAGTGACAAAACAAAGATCCACCAAAGAAAGTAAACTGAAAAACACACTGGTTCACAGAAACATGAACCTTAGGAGAGGCAGAAAACAGCTCACTTCCAGGACAGGAGAGGGGGAAGAGGTAATCTTCAAAAAGCCCTAATACCCCTCTTACGGAAAACACGAGAGCATTTCCAGCTGGCCCCAAGAAAAAATAATCAAGGTCCACAAAAGACATTAAGAATCATAATAAGTGCTTGTGGTAACGAAGGTGTGCTTGTGCTATATTAGAAGTCTCTGTCTTGGAAACACACGTGGTACACCAAAGGTAAAAGAGCCCTTTCTTCAAAAACAAGCAAAACTGAGGGGAAGAAGGAAGGGTGAAGAAAAAGTCAGCCTCACAGTATAACCCAATGTCATTAATCAGTATCACTGTGTTCAGGATGATTAAAACCGAATACTGTGTAAAGCATCCACATGGTCATCCAAGTATTCTGGAGTTAAATAGTTTAAGATAACTGTTACTTGGCATTCTCTTACAACTTTCATGGAAATATAAATTTAAATGTATTTTACAGACATTTTAACAAGCATGGTGTAACTTTAACTGTAAGACACTGGGTTTTTTGGGGTATGCTGTGCTCCACTGTCAGCAATGCACAAGCCCACCAACTTCGATTATTAAATGTCCTGTACTGATCACGGTAAGAACTATAGGAGGGCAGAATATCTACCCTAGGGTTTAGACTATTAGAGAGTGGGAAGCCATACCTGTTTGATAAGCCCTAAGTTAAACAGATGTTATTGAAACATATTTAGTCGGCGTGATAATGAAAGGATGCTGCTTCCATCGCCTCATTCTTTAAAACACACCACTGTCATACTGCACATATTTGTTCACACAAATAAATATACTATTCTGTCCAGCATCAAAGAACGCCCCAAATTTTCAAGCTATTTTTACCACCTCGATAAGCAGCATCACAAGCCCGTGGCGAGTGCGCAGCCACACGCAAGAGCACGGGCGTCAAACAGGTGACCAGGGCTGCCCGCCCCCGCCCGGTGCCCCGCTCCCACCTTCTCCCTCCACCAAAAAAAAAGCAAAACTGGCGGAGGGCACAGCCAGCGGATAACGAGCGGCCCC
>NW_005054511.1:16233-26658 GCF_000277835.1 Geospiza fortis
GGGCATCGCCTCGCCCGGCGGACGCCGCGCCGGGCCCGGGAGATCGCAACTGAGCCCAGCAGCTCTGCTTTAAAAAACAAACAATAAAAACGGATTCATTTAGAGGACATAGTGCAGCGCTCCGTGGGAGACAACAGTCTTCTGGAAAACAGATATTTATTTCTGAAAATTCTCTGTTGTTCAAAACTCACGTCAAAAATAATTGCTTTCCCTGTTTTCAAATCAAGCCCTTGCCCATTTCATTTCCAGTACTTGCAGCTTTATCATTAAGCCTTAATGCTTTCCTTTGTGTTCTCTTTTAAATTTATTATTATCTCCTTCTAGACATTTTAAACAGCACTTCAACTTCCTCTGTTTTCACCCTAAACCCCTTTATTTTTCTATTCTGCTAGTTTAACAGAAACTAGCAGAGTTTAAAGCTCTTCTATTTGCTGGGGGGAGGTAGGTTGTAACTTTAAGCTTTTGGGTGCTTGTTATTTTCTGCAAGTGTTGGATTGTATCTGTGGCACTTTCTCCTTTTTAGTGGTAGCATTAGCCACAAGTTTGTGAGTTAAACTCTTAGAAGTTCAAATATATGCTGGCACAATTTAATAATGCTATTTAACCATGCTGTGTGAATGTATTAATTGTACAAGATCAGATATCACAAGTTAGATGGCCGTTAATGAAAAACATCCTTATCTATACACTACCCAAACATTACCCAGTACATATTTTCTAAATTTCTGTTATATGAAGAAGTTTAGTTGTGAGTTAACTGTTATAAACTGGAAACATGGATGCAGGAAAGGAGGTATTTTTCAAAACTAATCATTTGGGTTGGTCAGCATGGAAGAATCGTAGCAATTTTCTGAAATTATGAATATTCACAAAAAGCACAGACTTTAATTAGGTACCAAATCTGCAACTATTCTGCACACTCTGTTCTACAAGGCTGCAATTGAGGAAGCACAATTAGGGAGTCACAATTCAAAGGAAGAACATGAACATTCATTACTGCTTTTATGTAAAGTATTTAAAAACTGTTCTTGGATTTAAATGTATTTAGGAAATAACAGAGAATTATTTAGGAATTCCAGAGAATTACTGCCTGAAAACACAGAATGGGGTATTGCAGGAGTCAGATGAGCAAGCTGAGAGCATTACTGTGTGTGTTGCTAAGGTCATCTCACCACTCCCACAGTGCTGCCTGTGCTTCCAAAAGAACAAAGGTTCTCATACAGTCTATTAAGAAATAATGATAATGTATCTGCCAAGAGCAAGACTAAAACTTGTGTGTATGCACCAATGCTTTATGTGAGTGGATACGTGATTTATGAATCAGTGAGTTCAGTTCAGTGCTAGCTCTGTGGTGGGGCTGCTCCTCCCTGCTGAAGCCCAGATGTTGATCACCTGAATTAACCTGCTGTGCAGATGTGCCCAAAAGAGCCAGAAATGAAAGCTGCCATTTGGCAAAGTGTGACCAATTAACGATGGCATCCTCAGCTACCTCAGTCATGTCTTGATGCATTTCTTGATGACAGCAGATGTGCAGACTACTTTAAATCCTGTTTGACCAAGGCTTAGTGTTGTCTTTCAGCAGTTGTAGGTAGAGAAGACACAGACAGGGGACAGATGGAAATTCTGGAAGTTTTTGCAGGATAGTCCTATGGAGAAGTCAACTTCTTCCCAGTAAATTATTACCAGTTCTTTATATATTGTTGATTACAGTAGTGAGTGACATAGGTTATTTTCTACTACATACATATGCCATCTTACATCTTTGCACCAAATATACAAATTTATGTTTCTTTGGTTACATCTGCTATCAAGTCTGCTCACTGTCCTAACCAGTATTGCAGTATTTCCTGAGTTCCCCTGTTGTTTATATGCATTTGTTTTCCCTTATCTGATACTTCTGTGTCTCTGTCTGTTTGCATTAACTTGTTTTCGTTTCTCTTATGTAATTAATTCTTTTGGAAGGAGCTGTCTATTTTGTTTATGTTGATGCTACATCTAACACTGTATTATTCTGGTACAGAACTAGGAATCCCACAGCCCTATGCTAATACAAACACTGTATTAAATGTGCCACTATACCACCTACTGCTGTATTTAAAAACTGGTTTAGACTGCAGTCTGAACTGACACTGAGTATCCACATTCCCCACCACCACCATGTCATTTGCAAATGCCTTTCACGTTACTATCTGCTCTTCTTGTCTTTGATTTAAAATCCTATTTTTAGAGTAACATATTCATTAGCCTTTTTCATGTAGAAAATGAGAATATTGACTGGATTATTTATGTTATATTCATGTTATATTCAGTTTTTACTAGATGAGTTAGTCTGCATTATTGATGCAGATAATAATACAAATTTTTTAAAATAATATTTTGCTTCTGAAAACAAGATAAATGAAAGCAGGAATATACCTTTATTCCATTATAGCTATTTTTAATCTAGACTTTTATTGTGGGTATTTGTCTTTCATGTGGTAATGTACAAAATATATGTATAAACTGAACAAATCTTTTGTGATTATAAAAATACGCAGTAATTAAGTATTATTCTTGTATATTTTTTAAAGTTTATGAAGAATTTAAAATATATGATTATTTAATCTGCTTTAACCCCTGTAATTTTCATAAAGAAGCAGAAGCTCACTGCACTCCGGGCCACAAGATGGCAGCACGGAATAGATACAAAATAGCAGTTCAAGCGTTTCAACTTGCTCAACCTACAACAAAGCTAACAAAACCCACACCTTTTTGTCCATGAAATAGGAAAATTAACAAAAGTTGAACTCTCCCAAATAAAATTTATTAGTTAGCCATCAAATGTTGAGTTAAACTCCCAGATTTATTCTATCTTTCTCCAGGATTGCTTGGGAAAAAATTTGCAAATGTAATTTTTTCCCTCTATTATTAAAAAGGGCCCCCAATTTATTTTCACGTCATTGTAGCTAAGAAATTAAATTATCTGTCTGAGCAAATATAGTTAGTATTTCTTTCCTTTTTTAAAAAAAAATTGCTGAAAAAATATTCTGCAACATTATTGGCAAGACAAATTGTGCATTTAGAACTTGTATTTAGAGATCAATGAGCTGCCAAGACTTTATGATGCAGTAACTGACCCTAAATGATTCTACTTACAGGAATTTTCAAACATTAAACTACTTCATATATGAGGTATCAAAAGACTAAAAGATTTTGGAGCTTTTGGGTATTCAGTTACAAGGTTGTAAATTCTTTCTGTTCAGTAAGTGCATCAGATAGCAATGGCTCAGGTACTTGCTATGGGCTGGGTGAACCAGATATAACAATTTCCCAACAAACAAGCAACCTGGCATATAAGAGGTTTCGGTGTTCATTGTTTATCTAAGCATTTGGGGAAAGAATGCAAAAAGCTTCTAAAGAAGCTATATAGGTGGTTTTATTTTCTGAATTGTTAAAAATGAAGGAGTCCTGGCTGAGACACCATCTGACCGGGTTTGAGTTCATTACTGGGATTTTGCTTTCAGGTTTAATTAAAATATGAAACTACCCCTGAAATTTACTCTAGTAAATAAGCTGTTTTGTAGTTTTCATGCTTTAGCTTATATGCACAAAATCCCAAAGCTAGTACGAGTTAAGGAAGTGTGGTGACACAGCTGAGGACATGGAACTGTTCAGATATCATCACTTACCCCTGCTGGTGGAAATGAGAGAGAGAGAGGGAGAGAGCCATGAGAGGATGCTGCACACAAGGGAAGGGAAGCTGCAGTTCCAAGGAAGTTCTGTTACATCTACCAGGTCATGAGCCAGGAATATATTTCTTTATAGCACCAACAGTGAACAATCTTATTCTAAATGTCTCTCCTTCCCTTTTGATTCAGAAATTATGCGATTGTCTTCATAAAGTGGTTCAAGTCCTTTTTTAGCAGTGCCTTTTCACAAAAGGCTCATGGATCATGTGCGCCACTTAAAATAATTTTTAAAAATCACAGTGAAATAATCCTTTCATGGAGATGCCACAACACAGTGCAAAGACATTGCTCAGTACCTCGAGTCCTGTGTCCAATTCTGGGCCTGCCACTTCAAGAAAGACATTGAGGTGCTGGAGCATGTCTGGAGAAGGGGAAGGAAGCTGGTGAAGAGTACAGAAAATAAGTCATATGAGGATGCAGCTGGGGCAGCTGGGGTGTTTAGCCTTGAGGAGTCTCAGGGGAGACCTTATTTCTCTCTACAACTCCTTGCAAGGAGATTGTAGCCAGGTGGGGGTCAACCTCTTCTCCCAGGCAACCAGACAGGAGGAGAGGAAGTGGCCTCAAGCTGTGATTGGAGATGTTCAGGCTGGACATCTGGAAGAATTTCTTCACTGAAAGGGTTGTCAGCCATGGGAATGGGCTGCCCAGGGAGGTGGTGCAGTCACCATCCTGGGAGGTGCTCAAGAAACAACTGGATGTGGCCCTTAGTGCTACAGTTTATTTGACAAGGTGGTGTTCAGCCACAGGTTGGACTCCATCACCTTGGAGGTCTTTTCCAACCTCAATGATTTTATAATCCTATGACTTAATGAGCAGATATTGTGAGAGGAAGGCAGCTGCTGCTTTTTGTTTGCTAGGCACAATGTTTTGGAGAAAACAGTCATGTAAATCTTGAGTGGTTCTACCACCATACTAAAAATGGTGGCATACAGCTCTATGGCATCAGTGTGCAGTATGTATAAATATACACACAAAAGGAAGAAAAATACCTGAACTTGGTGACTGCAGAACCCCTAGTGATGATGACTCTTAGGCAACATAAGTTAATGTTGAGACAAGGTTGAATTTGCAGAGCTGTTGTTTCCAGGGGAAAAAAAAAAGGAAAAAGAGCAAATAGTATCTGTCTCTACTAAAATGTGATAAATGGGACATGTCTAATGTCGATTTCTAACATGTCATTTTCCAAATTAAACTTGGCATCATTCCATTTCCTTGGGTTTTCTTGAGAAATTATTTTATAAAAGTTTATCTATTTGTCTTTCAAATGATCCAGTAAAAAGCATACTTCATACTTAATGGAGATGGAAACCTCCTGTAATGTGCAAAAGTACTAGAAAATAGAATGACAAAAAACAACTCATAAATAAACCAGCTGGCAAGATAGCATCATCAAAGAGATAAATTAGTTGAGCTAGCATCTGATGAAAGATATATCCTTTTCAGAAAAATATGTTTCTTTAGCCATTTATCTGTATCACTGGTAGATTAAGAACTAACAATTCTTGACATGAAAGAAATACAAAAACTCTCTCACATAAACACATTGCAAATAGCCTGACAATCTTCTGTTATACAGAATACTCTTCCATTTAGTTATTTTTCACTTGTACCTCTTTCTTCATAGCTCCCAGACACCTTTACCTTGCTCCATTTACTCAGCAGCTTTTGTTTTTTATTTTATATTCTTCATTCTTGCTCCTCACTGTCATTTACAACCATTTACCATCACCAAAACAATCTGTTCCCCCATCAAAAACAACCTACAGCTGCAAGAAAATCTAGTCTACAGCCATTGTGTTAACTAAATACAAATTCTTTTTTATATATATTTTCATTTAATATTTTTAATAAATATGAACCCTTTGTATGTGTTTAGATTTTACTGCATTGTCTGAATGTTTGATGTCATTCACCATTGTGTGAGGTAGTTCCTCAATGTCCTATTAGTGCTGGCCACATTCCTGCACTGCCTTAGTGTGCCTTACAGGATACATCTTTTTCAAAGCACAAGTGTATGCCAACTGTTTGGGATATCCATATCCCTGTGGCACAGTGTATTCACATTCAACTGCAAACTGTTTTCTGTGTGCTTCTTTTAACACAGCCCATTCAGAAAACTTTTAATAGTAAAGTTTTATATATTTAAATTTTAAATACAACTCAAGCAGTTACTTGGAAATTTATTTTATTTTAATTTAATTTAATTTAATTTAATTTATTTTTTTCCATGCTATAGGTAAAAAATAATGCTTTATACAACTCTGGTACTTTTCACCTGAAAAGTCAAAGATCTCTATAAACAGCAATAAATTGTAAATGGGTATGAATACTGTGAAGTACATGTGATATCCATGTTATGAAGAAAGTTTTATATAAGTAAAGTTCATTGTTCAGCACAGGAAATGAAAATTTCATGTGGTAGATCTAAGTTACCTTTTTTTTCCTGCTGCAACAGAAATACCATTATGTATATGTCTTGAAGTTACCAGTCAATTCTTTTAGCATTTCAGATGCCTTATATTGATCCCTAGTCAGAATATTATTTTCCCATTATAATAATTTCTCTCACGAAATGAATATACAACAAATGAGTATGCAGAAATTTATACAACATCAAGTTATTTGTCAGCCTATAGGCTGCTCCATTGTTTTGTTTGTTCTGGCTCCAGCGTGTGGGGAGACAACAGTGCTGGAGACTTGACCTAGGACTGGTAGATTAGGAAACAGTCTGAATCCTGTCAATTCTCCCCATGACTTACAAACACCATGCCAGGTATCTAACTACACATTCACAAATCATTTTAGCCATTTGGGTGGCTGTTCAAGCAGTGATTAATGAAGTGATCACAGTTTAGCTGCTAGTGTACTCTGATTTGCTCTGCTATGTTTTGATGCATCAGTAAGTACCTCCTTTAAAACTGCAGGACATACCAGACAGTAGCATATGACTTGGGATACCTGTTTTGTATTTATAAATTTCAATTTCTTGTTACAAATCCTGAGAAAGTTAAAAAAAATACAAACAACACAAACACATATAAACCACATTAAAATGTTGTATTTCATCTTTGGAGTGTAAAATATTGTAACATTACTGCAACTTGTTATCCAAAATCAAATCATTACAAACCCAAGAAAATCAAAGTAATGATAATTTTAAAAATGGACCTAGAGTAGTACTTGATACCCCCTTCACCAATAATAACGTCCAACCTTTCCAAATAAAGAAAGCCTATTGTTTACACAACACAAGGCCAAGTAGAGCTAGCTGAGGTACTGCAAAGCCTCACAGCTGTTAGGCCAGGCTTCTCACTAAGCCAGACCTGAGACTCCTCAAGGCTATTCCTTCCTGTGCTTCTGGCTTATGCTACCCACAAAAGTCAAGGTGGTGTCTTAGCACAGCACTAATTTAGTCAGTATTGATTTTCAGAGGTTCCAGTGACGGCAGTAGCAAATAATAAGAATAAAAGGATCCTTTTATTTGCTCCTGTGAATTTGCTCCTGTACTACTCGTACTATTTAGTTTTATTTCCAACTTGACACAGTTTAGAGAAGAAGAGATTACAAAATATTTATAATTCCACAGATGTGTAACTAATAAAGAAAGATATATACATTAAAAAATTTTACAAAGCTTTTTACCTTTTACAATATTCTTCAATGTTTGCCTTTCTAAGGGTGTGCCATTTCTGGTTCTATTTGTGAGCCAATGGAAATTCATATTTTTCTTGCATTGCTAGGAATTTAGAAAAGAATAGGTAAAATAAATTATTAGTCTTATATTTTACACTCACTAAAGTGAGCTTCTTGCCTAATCTGTTCTGTTTCAGACTGATCAGGATTCTGTTGCAGTATGCAGATATTGGCTACTTCTGACTTCCATCACATTCACAAAATAAATTGTGAAAACGGTGGCTGTGTGTTGACTGCACTTTCCTGTGACCACACTGTAAGTTCTCCACTTGTCCCTCTATTTCCTTGCAGGCAATAAAAGAGTAGAGGTAGGGTTATTCAACAATCAGCTGAAGTTGGAGTGGTCCATGAGGAGACCTGTGGTGAAATTATTAATCAGTAAGTATCACTATTATTTCCAATAGGATACCGTATTGGAAATAACATTTTTCTGTCAGTTTTACCTGTATTATCTTCACATGTCTTGCTTCTAATTAAAGAGAAATTGACAACCAAGCTAGGTAGCACATCTATTTTGCTGTCATTGTTTATGCCAAGACAAACCAAGAATTTTTTTACGAGAAAACTAAACAGGTGTTTCGTAAGACTAGAACTGAATTGCACAAAATTCTTTCAATCCCCTTAAAAAAATTGATTTAAAAGATAGCTGTGAGATCCATATGTAGAATCAGTTGTCTGAAAATTACACAGATAGCACTCCTACTGATGTAATGTGCATTGGTGAAATATTTAAGTTCTCTGCAAAGAGCACCATGTTTCTTTTTGGTGCCAAACAAGTTGCTCCAACTCCCTGTTCATCTATTACCCTCCCTGGTTAAGGTCCTACTTCTCTCCTTCTCTCTGTGTGATGGTGCAGTGGATCAGACTTAAGAATTGATCCAGGTTGAAAGAAATTTAATGGCTCTGCCCACAAAAGTTAAAAAAAATAACAACAAAAAACAATGGACATTCTGAGGTAGAGAGAAAAGATGACCCAGGCAGTCATGATGACAGCAGCAAAGAGCCTAGATTTCAAGTTTATGTTTTTCTATAAATGATGAAAATCATAACAAATTCTGACTTGTGTGGCCTTCTTATGGATTGCTTTTGGTCTCAGCATTCGAAATTAAATCAGGCATTGATCCCAATTTAAAGAGAACTGTTTTTAGTCAAAGTGAGCACTTTTGTGGCACGGGTTGGTCTGGCCTCAAGTAACAAACACGGTACCCCAGCCCTACTGCAGTAAGAACACAACACAAGGCCCTTATCATTCCCTTCTTCTTCCAGCCTCCCAGCTTCAGAGAGCTGCATCAAGAGCCAAATCTGGTTAGTCATCTTTGTATCACCAAGGTCTAAGGCCCTCTGGCAGTTCACTTACGCCTCTGATACACTTCATTATGAGAGAAGCGGTATAAATAGTAATAAATTCTTAGTTAAACATTTCAAAGCATTTATGGTTTACTTGAAAACAAATAAAAAATAACTGTTTGTCCAAATCCAGGCCCTAAGAGTTCATGGAAATTCTCAGTTTGTTTACAGGTAACTCACTCCAGTGGTTTCCATTATTTAACACTCTCATTTGAAATTTCTTCCTGTTTGTACTAACACTTCTACCTTCAAAAATATTTTTGAGGCGCTGCTAATATCCTAAGGGCCATTTCTGGCTTTTTGAGTATACAAGGCAAAACTGGAATTTCTTCCAAAGGTTTCAGCAGAGTAATTCTCAGTACTTTAACACTTGCCTGTTCATTTGATTATCCTACTATTCTAACAAATATTTTTAATTGACAAGAGAAAACATGTCTTTTAATGAATGAGCATAACAATAGTGTACGTAATGGGTGAGATCTTAAAGCAGAATTAATTACGGGAAGAGAAACTCCTATTTAAAAACCCAGAACAGACATATAATATATATGCAACAAACAAAGGCAGGGAAACAGAACTCAAAACAGGAAGGGGGTGTTTGATATTTTAACAAAGGAAATGTAGAATGAAAACTGAAAACTTGCACAAGCAATAGTGATAATAGAAGATTCTGTGTTTTTTCCACTAGATTGCAATTTAGATAGCTGTGTTAAGTAAGTCCTGTGAAGCAAATTAAAGAACTAAATGCTTAAAGGCAAAACCTTTGCAAATAAATATGAGTCATCTCTTATAAAGTCAGAGATAAGAGTTATTTGTTTTTTTAAAAAACACAGGAAATCAATACGCAGGTTTTCTCCATGCCATGAATAAGACTGAGTGTTTGACCTGTGTGGACCTATCACCAATCCTGACACACACATCCTCCAATTCTTCAATCACAATGAGTTATGTGAAATTAACTTAGGTTTTTCATGTTTATTTAGCACACTGAGTAGATTCTCACAAGAAGGAAAAAAAAATCCTAAACCATAAAAATGGGTAAATACATTACGTAACTTTAGAATAAATGTGTAGTGGTATATACACATCCAATTTAAAATTTACTGCAGTATAATCTCTTGTAACACTACTTTGTAAAATACTGAGCAGCAATAAGTATAATTTATAATGCGATAAAACAATAATACGATGTTCAAACACCCATAGTAACAAAGTTTATGGCTTACGCGTTTATTGCATTGCATTATTAACCCTGAGCCGACGGGCCCTGCGCTTACGGCAAAGGACGTGCTCACACCTAGAGCACAAACCCAGCATGACTCAGGGTATCTGCACGTAATCCCGTGCAAGCGAGCGGGGAAACAAGCACGTCCCTCCCGCTCGTTGCCTCTTGGTAATTTCTGATTTACTTAGCCAAATAAATGTAAAATACTATGTCATACCATGAGTGACTGATTTAAGGAACGTGCTTTTACTAAGCAGAATTACAAAAAACAACCTGCGGGCAGCACCTCGGCGGGGCGGCCTCTGGGCAGGTTTCCGCGTCCCTCAGGGCTCCGGCACCGCCCAGGGGACAACCGGGGGTTGTGCCGCGTCCCTTCCCTAGGTCAGTGCGGCGACAGCCGGGGCTGAACCCTGCGGGGGAGCCCAGCCAACG
>NW_005054511.1:27456-86633 GCF_000277835.1 Geospiza fortis
CGGGCAGAGCGCCCCGGACGGCCCGTGCTGGGGTCTCCGCGGGGCTGCCCCGGCCGAGGGGAGCGGGGGTGCCCGGTGGCGTTTGCCCCTCAGTCCGTTACTCCCGGTTATAACCTTGCCCACAGAGCTTTCGGAGCTGGGTCAGAGCAAGTGGTGATGGATCACAGTGGGCTTCGCGAGTCCGAAGTCTTGCTTGAAAGTTTTGTCCGCATCCCCCACTGGTGTGATAGCATCATTTCTGGTGCTGAGTGCAGCCGCGTGTAGGTGATTCCGCGGGGACTGATGCTTGGCTGATCCTCTGGCCTGCCCGGGGCTGGTCGGGCCCCTCTGGAGGGGGCCGTGTGTCCGCTGACAGCCGGGTCTGCGCTGCACTGTCAGCATGGCTCAGAGTAATGGCACGTTGGGGTTTTAAGAGTTTGGGGTTTAGGGTTTAGCTGAGGTGTTCGGGGAAGAAAATAGGGAAATAAGAGTGTAGGAGACGCAAGAACCTCAGTGATGAAGCTTCTGGTGATAGTGAAAACTAAAAGTTTGCACTTCAAAATTGGGTCTGTTTACTGTTGCACATTTTACTTGACTGACTTCTATGGTCATCTTATCAGCTGGTGTCCTTCACGCCACCAGTGTGGTAAAACAGTTATTACAGAGCTGATACAAAACCCAGTGTCTGAAACAAGTGTATTCTGTCTGAGCGTTTCCACACTCACTGTGGGGTCGTCAATAAAAGCGAAACGGGTGTTTGTGAATTCACATTCTTGCTTTCTAGTAACTCCACTGTGAATAAAGGCTTCAAAGAGATTTGGAGCAAGGGCTGAAACATATTTTTTAGCCCCTTCTGATTGATTTCCTTTGTATCAAACCACATTTGTAAGCAGTCCCTGATGTATAAAGGATGGTTGAAATAAAAAAGTTGTTTTTAAAAATGCCTCTGGGTATTTATTTAGACAGTCACGCACTTCTAGTTACACAAAATACTGTAGGAACCTGCTTTTGCAGTATAATTTCACCAATAGACATTAAATATTATGTTGATATGCAGACAAACGGCAGTACTGGGAGGAGTTAAAGGATTTCTTATGTTCTTTATTGCAAAAGAACGTGTCTTGCTAGGGACACTATCCTTCATCTCTTACCTATGGGCAAAAATACAAAGAATTCACACCTTTAGCTGTAAATTGCTTGGAATTTTCTAGGAAAAATTTTCTGTTTTCCTCTAGCTGATTCCATCTGTCAGATTTCTCCTGTCAGGGGTGGTTCATCTGGTCACAGTTGAAGAAGCTTTTGATGTGCACTGTATGCATCATCTTAATCAGTATTTATCTGATTAGTAATCAGTATTCTTAATCAGTATTTATCAGTGCTACTGACCACTTACCTGCTGTCCATTAGTCTCAGTGACTACAGTAAACATGTACTTACATATATTGAAATGTTGCAAGTTTTGTAAGAGTTGAACTTCCTACCAGATCCAGAAGATCTCTTTGCAATGTTGTAGGAAGAAGCAGGTATCTTTACTTCATTATGGAAAACCATTTTTGTCCCGTTTTTATGTTTGTGCAGAGGTGTAACTTGTTTATTAATTTAAAAATCCAGACTAGTATTTAAAATTATTGTTCAGTCTTTGTAAGTAACTAAGATTAAAAATATAAGAAAAAGGTGTATTAATAATGAGTATAAGACTAAAACTTGTATATAATTAGTCATACAATGAAGAAAAACATAATGTAATTTTAAACAGGGCCCAAGACCACTTACGTTGAACTATTTGCTTACTTCTTTAAAAACAGAAGGAAGGTCATGTAAACTTTTAAGTGTGATATGTACTCCTACTGATAGACTTTTATAAACGATTTTAAGGGCTTGGCAGAAAATTCTGTTTTTCTTTCTTGGAAACTTAATAACAATGAATATGTTGAAATTTGCTTGCAATGCAGACTGATTGAGTGTGATATATGTGGAAACTGTTTTCTGAATTGGATTAGTAACAGTTTCATGCCACAGTCTGTATTGCTGATGTTTTAGAAAAAGCATAGTTATAATATTGCTCAGTATTTTTTCTTTGTATGTGTTAAAAAGTTTGATGTATTCATGTTGACGCGATATGTAGTACAGGAAATAAAAACCCTGTACAATTCAGGTTATAAAAGTGCTCTGAAGACAGTGACAAGCTGCTCTGAAATTCAGGAGTTCCTTGGCGTGCTTGGCCTTGAGCTGTGTACAAGCCCACGTGAAGTGGCAGAGCTCAGTGTGACTGTGCCACCGCTGACCCTGTGGGCTCAAATGACTGCAGCTGACCTGCTCCTGCCAGCTCAGTGACCCCATGGTTGTGACTATCACTCCTAATCTTGTAACATGTCTGAATTGTTGTGATACTAATGTGCTAGTTTGTCTTAAGTCATCGTTCTCACTGAAGTTTTGTGCCGAGATAGCTCAGGTATCTTTTAAAATTACTCATATACTTCATTATTTTTGTTTTGTTTTGTTTTTTTTTTTGTTTTTTTTTTTAGGCTGTGACTCGATATTTATATTTGGATGTTGTTTTAAGTCAAGTCACTATTTGGTCACAGAGGTTGTCAAAAAGAAGCAGGTTTGAGCTTATCTAGGAGAAGTATTTTACTGTGTTTCAGAGTAGTGATTGCATTTTATGGCCGTCAAATTCTCAGACTTTACTCCACCCTACTAAATATTTGAATTAAGCAATCATTTGTATTGAGAGTCAGAATATACACAATTATAGGTGGAAAATCAATGTAAATTCTGGAGTTTTCCAAGTATATCATAAATCTTAATATGTTTGTCACTCCACTGACATGTATCATTCTTGCTGTTGTTTTTCTAATTAAAGATAAATAATCAAAAAATACACCCCTTTCTCTGAACTGCTTTTTGCAAAATACGAGGAATAACTTTGTTAGATTTCCTGCTGCACTGATGCTCTTTTTGTAGCTTTTTGGTAACATAGTGCAGCACTGCAAATGAAAGGTCTTGGGGAGAAAAATCCTGATAAAGTAGTAGAAGTAAATACATTTTTATACTGTTCTGCAATCAGTGAGAAATTAAGCTATAAACCAGGAACTAAATTTTTTCCAAGATGAAAAATTACACTTTCTGGGTAAAATATCTATGAAATGCATTCAGTGGGAATAAAAGTACTCGGGTTTTTTGTTGTTTGTTTTTGGTTTTTTGTGGTTTTTTTCAACAATAGGTTTTCTGTGACAGATGGCTCTGGATACGAAAATACTTCAGGGCCTTCATAAAGTGAATTAATTCTGACTATATTCCCATCTTTAGGAAGAGATTACAATGAATATGTTGCCAGTACCTAGGCATTATTTATTCTTCCTTGGTGTGTGAGCTATTCTGAAGCTTATTCTTACATGAACCACATAAACCTTTCATATTTGAGACTTTATGGGTGGCCCCACTTTACAAAGGAAGAACATTTTTGCCCTGCTTTATTTTTGTTATTATATTGCACATGTATAAAACCAGAATATTATAATTGGGTAACATCTTATAGAAAATTATGGTGAAAAGTTTGGTGAAAACATTTCCCACAGAGCTGTTAGACTTTGGTAAATTTCAGTAGATATTTAATTAGATTGTATATAAACAAAAAGGTAACTAGTGGTAACTAGCAAGAGAAAAATGTAGAAAGATTTTAGTTGTAAAATAGCTCCCTATGATTCTAATCTGAATTGATAGTGGCATAGGATATGTAACTTCTCTGAGCAGAAATACTCATGTTAACCCATAAAATGTTAAATTGTTTTGCAGTTTCACTACCATTAGCTATAGTACTGTTAAATCTGGTCAGTAGAGTACCATTTGAGGCATATGAGCTAGAAATATGCTTCTCTGCATCATTTGCCTGGGTATCTTTTCATGTTTTCATGCCTTTATTTTGGGCAAAATTTTGATTTTTAAAAAACTAATAAAAATTATTCTCTCCAAAGACTGTGGAATGTTCTATAAAATAGTGCCACAAAAGCAGTTTGGTTTACATTTAATTTGATTTAATGTAACAGAGACTAAATTCCAGAGCCTCAGAGTCAGGTGGGTAGCAGTCCGTTCCTGTCTCTTGCATCTCTCAGTCTAAGATCTGAGAAGAAACCAGAGTAACTATCAGAAATAATTGAACTTTGGCCTCAGGCTTGCCATCCCCTAGTTACAGAAACTGAACCTGGGGAACCAAGATTTGCTGCCTCTTAAATCTCTCAACTAATATCATGTCTTCCTTTTGAGGCTGTCAGTGTTGTGTAAGTAGGGTGTAGGTGGGAGCGTGCCTGCAGGGCGCCCTGCCTGCCTCTGCCTGACCCTATCCTGTCTCTGTTCTGTTTGTAAACTGACCTGTTGCCATGGCAATGTTTGACATCACCTGTTCAATGTTGCACCTTCAGTGCAGGGTTTGGTAGGAGAGAAAGGGAGCCGAAGAGATCCAAGCTCTTGTTTTAAAATTCACACCTTCCGTTATGACTAAGTGTGCCAAGAAATATCGAAAAGGAGCTGTCAGGTAATTGCATTTTTATATAGCAGATATGTAGCAGATTTGGAAGTTTTCTCTACGAAGTTTAAACTCTTAGTTTAAATTGAGGGTCAGCAAGTTCTTAGTTTTCAATAAAATCTATCCTACTTGTAAAGTGAGAAGAAGTCTTGTGGCTCCTGAGCCATGAGTAGTTTACAGACAATTCTGAGTGTAGATGCCAGCAGGGAATAGGTTCAAGAGGGCTGTAGCAGCCCATGAGGCTGAAGGGACCCTCTGTGGGCAGCACTGCATGGGACCCTGGCACTCTGCTTGTCCCTCCCTGAGGACCATCTCCAGAACTGCCTTTCCCTGCAGCTTTCCGAAATACTTGTTTAAGAGCTCCTGGCTATATGAGTGAATGTTTTAATACAGGGGAATGAAGAAAGGACTTCATTTTGACAGAAACATATTTATTTTCTGTCTGCTCCAAATATAAAATAGTTTGGAATTATTCTCCCTAGCGGCCTGATATACCTCCCTGTACTGAGTTATTTAAATATGTATGTACTTACTTTTAGACTGATGACCATGGAAATGGTTGAACAGGATGACAATGCAGTGGATTCTCTGACAGAGAGAAGTGCTGGTCACCTTCAGAATCAGCCAGGCCAGAATCAGATTTCCTCAGGATCTGAGGTAAGTTGAAATGTAGAAAGATGAGAAGAATCAATTAAGTGATATTCAGAGCTGCTACGATTTTTAAACAATCAATTTTTATGGTACTCTCATGTTTTATGTGTCTTAGTATTAAATAGGAAAAATATAGCAAAGGTATACTGGAAAATATGCCTTTAGTAGTTAACAAAGGACTAATACAATATCAGGTCTGTTAAAAGGTAGAATTTTTAGGAGCCCTTTCAGACAAGAGTGATCAGTAGACAAAGAGGTTTTTTCCTTTCACTTTCACAAGGTGATTGTCATAGAGATGGGATACAGTCTTAAGGAATTGAGGTGGCTACAAGATCAAAACTGTTTGTATATCTTGAAGATGTGTTGTATAACAAAAATGGAAACATGAATAAAAATAGTCATGGTTCTCTCCTAGTTCCAGTTTTTGTACAGAATATATTTAATCTAATTGCAAGTACATTTTTAATGTGTGCTTGTTTTGTTTCATCCCTGTGTATCCAATGACAGTGTCTCGACTTCTAAAACCATACATTACATGTTTTCTATGGATTATTGTTTGGTTGTTAATGGATAGATTATATAGTAACAATTCTCAAACATTAAAAATATGTACTGTAATATTCAACACTTGAAAGAAATAGTGTTCCTGACAGTACTAAGATTTATAGCTTCAGAAAAGTGTATGGACCACTTAAAAGGATTTTCAAAAGCCCTTGGTTAAATAAAAGAACTGATTTTAACAAATGTCTTACCAAATTTTTTCATCATTGGAAGTTTGAAGTTATTTGCTAAGATTTGATGCCATGTATTTGTTATGTTAGATACTTGATTTACATTATAGATACATTTTAAAAACTGAAAGCAGCTGATTTTTTTGTCAGATCTTCAGGCACAAAGTAGACCGCAAAATATTTATCAACCTTTTTTTGTTGGTTTTGGCAGCATTGGGAGTATTGCTTGTTCAGTTTTTTCTTTTTTTATTTTAAGAATTTTATTTGGTTTGCTCTGTTGATGTCATCCCCTCATTTCTTCTTTAGCAGTTCTGTTCAAATTTTCATAGGATGGTTGATATGTAAAATTTATTGGCTTGTGCAATAGTCTCTGGAGAAGACAGCTGTGAATTCTGTCACTTTCGATTGTTAGTGTTGATCCAAAGGTGTCCCTAATGCTGTAGGAGAGTTTTTGCACTCTTGTATTGTGCAATGTATAACACTTTTTATGTTTGTCTGCATTTAATGCTTGAGTACTGTGTGTGGAGGTTGAGCTGTATGGGGTATGTGTCTCATACCTTCCAGTTAAAATTAGTAACTCTGAAATATTGATGAATCTCCTTCAATTAACACTGAATGAAAACTTGTACCTCAGTTTGAAGGTAACAGTCTACCTCAGTTTGGGTGTAACAGTCTGGAGTGGAGTCCCTGGATTTGGTCGGATGGCTCGGAGAGCTGTCCTGGAGCTGGCGGAGCTGCTTCGCGCAGGTGGCTGGAGCTGCTGTCCCTCTGCTGGGCTCCCAGACAATCGGGATGGGTGCTGCTGTCCCTCTCAGGCTCCCAGACAATCGGGATGGGTGCTGCTGTCCCTCTCCTGAGCTCCCAGACAAGCGGGGTTGGTGCTGCTGTCCCTTTCCTGAGCTCCCAGACAAGCGGGGTTGGTGCTGCTGTCCCTCTCAGGCTCCCAGACAAGTGGGGTTGGTGCTGCTGTCCCTCTCAGGCTCCCTCTCCGGAGGGCTCCGGGCCTGTGCTCATCTCCTCAGCCGCTGGCTCCTGGGGCCTGCAGCCCTCACATGCTCTCAGTGCCTTCAGGCTGCTGTGCCCCGGCATTTGTTGTGGTGAAGCTGCCCAGACAGAGCACTTACTGCTGCCAGGCCTTTTGAGACGCTGCTTTGGCTTAAGATGAGTAGGATTTTCTTAGCCTGTGTTCTTACCTGGCTGGCTTGGAAGGTGAGGCACTTTGTCATGGAGAGCTGGGCCTCGGTGTTGAGGGGTAAAAGCCCACTGGAGGCCCCTGTATGGGACATGTGACTGGTTTTGTGGTGGTCCAGATGGGAAGTTTGTGTGTTTCTGAGGAATTAATGGCTGTGCCTGTGTATTTTGACTATTACAGAGGAGCACAGACCTCTTCTCCCTCTTTGGCCTGTGTAGGAGTGCAGTTAAGAGATGTCAGCTGCTGCAGATGACTGAAGCATCTTCTGCCAACTTCCAGTCGTCCCTCCTACTAATTTTGTTGCAAATATGCAGCAATAGTAGAAAAGAATGACTTGATTCTTACTGAGAGCAAAAAGGCCTGGTCACTGAAACTGAGGGCTCCTTTTCAGATATCTCCAAGGCAGTGGGGAGATGGCAGCTTTGTTTGTGTTTTTTACTAACAAAATATTTGTTCAACCTTGCTTTTGGTTAGTCAGAAGTAAAACATTCTAGTACACTGTCTTTTAATTTGTGGTTTTCTGTATATTATCAGAGAATTAATTGTAGAAGGGTCAAGCTTGGGAGAAACCTTTTAAGATTATCTAGTCTGACCTGCCTGTGCAAGCAGTGTCGGCCAGAACTGTGTCTGCCTGGGATGTAAACGTCTCCAAGGATGGGAGTCTCTAGAACCTCTCTGGGCATCTGTCTCAGCAAGTGACTGCCCTTCCAGTAAAACAGGTGGAGTTTTTATGTTCAGATGGAATGTAATGGTTTTTAATGTGCTTGATATTTAATTGAATTATGGCTTTGGCCAGGGAGTGACTAGTAAAATGCTGAGGGATAAAACTACATAGGAGGTGGACACCCTTTTTTTCTTCTTCTTGGGGGGCGGCTGACTTATTTTCTCCTCCTCTATAGGCTTTTTAAAGAAATACCTGCCATTTAGTTTTAAAAGGATAGACCAGGTACTTCAGAAGATGATAATCTTTAGAGGCCAGAGGTTGTTTTGTGCTGAAGCATTTTTAATGTCTCCCCTGTTGGGAGAGAGAGGAAACATTAAGAATGTGTGGCTGGACCACAGTGGTGTGATGGGATGACCTCCAATGCTACGAAGGACCTATTATACATTATTTGTAGAGGAAAAAATAGTGTTTGCATTTTTTTTAGCTTGTGTCATAGATACTGCTGTATTCTCCTGCAATTTTTTGCTGCTGAAAGTAAAGTTACTTTTTCTACTAAAGCAAAAAATGAGTAAATTTGAAACTAGGAAAGATGAGATGCACTTTTGGTCCATTAAATGGTTGTTTTTAAAATAAAATGTTGTACTGTTGAATCAGTTTATAGTTAATGGTAATATTTTTCTGATCCAGCTACCAGAATAAATAGGTAAGAAAGTAAAATTATTAGTGGCTGTCTGTAGAAGCTGTTGAAGATGTGCCGACCACCTGTACAAAGCTTGATGTCTTTGAGGGAAGAGCAGAGGTGTGAGATGGAAAATATTTCAGCCTGTTTTGAGATGAGCTCCATGGGTGTCTCATCTGCACAGATCATCTGTTGCTATATATAGATCTGTACTTACAAGAAAGTAGACTTGTATTGGAATATTCTGATAGCGTTGATGGTAGTCAAACTTACATCTTGGAAGATTTAAATCTGCAAAGGTATTAAAAGAGAAATTAGATGTTCCTTTTGCAGGATTTCTAGAAGCCATTCTGTGTTGCTGTGTGCTCAGCTACACTAAATGTAACTATAACAATGTAAGATAAATGTACTTTAGCCCTTCTCAGGTTTGATAAAAACACTTTCAGTTGTGTTTTCTTTTTTCTTTAATCCTACATCTTGATGGGTTCCTCTTTGATTCACTTTTTGTTAAACTTGTCATGTTGTCTATCAGTAGGGCTGTCTGCTGACCTTGTCTGAGATACCATCTGTTGACCTCTTGGCGCTGGCCCTGAATTAGACATATGTCAGGATTTACAATGTGAGAACTGCTGTCAGTGAGCATAGGGAGAGTTTCAGGGAGGTTTTCAGAGCCTGGAGTGAGTAGCTATTGCAAGCTGGGACCGTTCAAGTTTAGCACTTTGGGGGGTTGTCCTTGTGGGCTCTTGATATCAAACAGTGTTAAGTCTTACTCCCTAGAGATAGAGACCTATGGGAGTTTGCTAGGCTTTTGTAAGTAAAGCTCTAAACCAGCCTGCCAAATGCAAATGCTGGCCATTTAGCAAAGTTGATGTTAGAGGATTATAAACATGCAGCTATTTCACCATTTTGTGCTTCCTTGAAGCATATGGTGACCAAATGTCTGGAGTCAGCCTAACCTTATTTTCCTTAAAAGTAGATGCTGCTATTTTGGCAGTAGTTTTGGAATTGATCAAAACATCTGTCTCCAGCTTTTCCTCATAGACGTTACTTGGTGCCCAAATGTGGCAGGTCCTTTGTTCTTTTGTTAAATCCAGTGTGGATTTGCCTTAGCTTTTCCTTTTCCAGAATTGCTTTTCACTTTACTTCTACAGTCCTTGTAGTACTTGGAGTCTGCAGCAGGGGCAGAAATCAGATGGGCCTGTGTCCTGAGTTCTACATTTGGCAGTGCTGAAGATATGAGGGGTTGAATGTGAAGGTAACCTCTCTAGTACTTAGCAGGGAAAGGATATCTGACATTCACAGGATATCCAGGGTAACTGTTCAGATGGACCATGTATCTTGAAGTGAGATGAATGATGGGCAGCCTCTTTCTCTGCAGGAGTGTGTGCCTCAGTAGGAAGGTAGTACCTGGTCATTCTTGCTGGCTACTTTCTCTCCCCACGCAGAAGAGGGAGCACTTACATTTCCAAATACCTGAAATATGGGACCATATTGCTATTATGGGTTGCATGGTTGATGTTTATTGAAGCTATTGGACGTGAGTATTTCATGCCTGGGAGCACAGAACCCATAGAATGTGTTAAGCTTCCCCTCAGCCTCTGTGTCCCTGACTTGCCTTTGTGGATTGTTTTCAGTTGCTGTGCCAGACAGTCCTTGAAGTAATGATGTTAAAGGTAGCATTGCTCATCACTGATGTCAGAAAGAAATTTCTTTGCCAAGTCTGTTTCAGTCATGATTTACGCATGATAGCATGAAAATGTTCTAGTATGTCAGTTGACACAGGAATATTCAGCTAGAAAACTGTAAAGGGAAATCTGAATCAAAATTCTAATAATAATTTCCAATATCTATAAAAGAGATGCAGAATATGAACCTTGAAAATTTTATTATATTACCATCTCCTCTTCCCTTAGCACTTAAACCCCTTCATTTAATCTCTTATCTGAATTAATGGAAACAAAACAATTTCTCCTTTAAACTTTAGTCCAAAAGTGTATTAGCTGAATGAAGTTGTCTTTTTTTTTTTTTTTCTGTGGGGTTATACTGAATAAGGAGCTTTAAAATGAATGTAGTTTCTTAATCTCAAGTACTGGATTATTTCCTGATTATGTGTGATGGACCCATTGTGTACCAAAAAGAAACTTGTAAACTGTTCACCTTTTGCTGTTTTATGGCTGTACTCAGAAAGTTCTTTCTGACCCCCTGAGTATTGTATCAAATGGCAATCCTCACAAAGAGAACAGTAAATGGAAAGGTTTGGTGAAATTGTTTTGAAAAGTTAGCATGCTTTGTAAACATTCAGACTGCTCTGTGATTGCTGCTTGAAACTTAGGTTTAGGATATAAGCTTTGCTACAAAATAGATCATACTTTTCAGATCTTTCAGACTTTCTGCAGCTTAATCTCAAATACCTATTTCTGATAAATTTCTCATAGTATTAGTATTTGTTGAATAGGTTGGGAATACGGTTTGTACGTCCTGTTTTGCTGTTACTATTTCATGCCATTTAAGGAATGATTTAAGGAACCCATTTCAGGGTTAAAAATGCCCTCAATTATTCTGTTTTCTGAAAAGTGGTTCCTGTCCTACAACATTGAACAATTTCATAGTGCATATTGACAAGATCCTGTCTTTGTTTCCTGGAAACATGATTTCTTCAAGATGATTTGAACCCACATCAGGACTTTTTGATAGCAGTGCATCTTAATAGTAGTTAAAATTTTTTACTTCCTTCAAGAAGGTGATTATTTCGTAGACAAGCAGTATCTTAGGGATCAGGAATGAAAACTGCTTTTATATTTGGATTAAAAAAACACCTCAGTAAATATGTAAAACTTACAAAAGTTTCTTTAACTGTTTTTTTTAAATATTCAGCATTCTTCATGTTTTTCTTCTTACTCTCATCTCATTTTATGTTTACTGCTCATACCAGATACCTTTGGAGCTGCGAACAAAGCTAGGAAGGGAATAATAACAGAATTTTGTATTTGAGTCTGATTTTATTGTTGAATGTGCAGAATATAGAAATAAGACTTTTCAGTGCAGTTTAATTGAAAAACACAACATTTCTTTTTATTATATAGTTCGTTTGCCATTGTTTTCCTTTTCCGAGTTTAGAGATGTTTCCTCACATAAATTGAGATCAATCATAGTATTTTCCCTTTGCATCACTGCTTGTTTCTTTAATAGATTTAACAGTAACAGCAGAAATACTGAAATATTTCTTAGCCCATAGGTGTTAAGCTGTTTCTCAACCCATTAGTCCTCAGCACTGAGGGTTGAGAGTCACAGGCTGGAGAAAGCTGTTTTATGGCTATGCTAGGCCTAGAGAAGATTCAGCTGTTCTTTATTTTTGTTGTTGTTTGAAGCACTGATACACTCCAGCTCTCTTTTTCTTGAAACATAAAATTATATATATAACAGGAATCTGTTAAACTAAATGAGTTTACAAATCCTTGTATGACTTTATTTAACAGGGTGGTTTTTCACTATTTGAAGAATTCTCATGTCTCTTGAGACATCCATGCAAAAAATATAACTTCTTACCTAATAAGCAAAGCAAAACTAAAGCAGTTCTAAATTTTTTTCTTCCTAAGAACATTCTGCCCTTTATGTTGTTGCAATGACATTCCACTCCAGCGAATATACGTGGGTTTTATTACCTTTGTGGAGTTTCTTCCTAACCTTCATGTTGGCAACAGCAGATCTGGTGTGCGATGGCTGAGGGTTGGGTTTTTTTGATTGAAAGGAAAATACAAAGTCTCTGGAGAAAAAACCCCAAATAATTGCAGTTTGTTAGAATACAGTTTTAAGCTTTCCAGACCATTTGGAAAGATACATGCCTTTGGTACTTTTACTAGTAAAATAATTTATTTTTGTGTGTGATAATTATATACATCTGAGCTTTTTTAGATGTGGCAACAAAATCAGTCTGTTTTAGCTATCACTGCTAAAAGCATTTGCTGAAGTCTTAAGGCATCTTACTTAAACATGATGATTGTAATTTTTGCAGGTTTCTGTAGCTGCTTCCAGTGCTGGAAGAGGATCTCCAGCTGTAACTCTAGTGCAGTTGCCTTCTGGTCAAACTGTTCATGTCCAGGGTGTCATTCAAGCCACACAGCCCTCAGTCATTCAGTCACCACACATGCAAGCTGTTCAGGTTAGCTTTTTTATTGTTACATTTTCATGAATATTTGGTACTTCATAATTCTTTTCCCAGCCCATCTTCAGTTTCTCTTCATTCCAACCAGTGCTGCAAGATTTACTCAGATGGCACAGGAAACAGCAGGGGGAAAGGTGGCAAACATCCAACCAGGAGCAGCTCTACAAGCATTGTGTAGCAATTCCTTAATGCTTCCTGTTTATCTTATAAGAAATTGTCTTGGAACTCGGGTCTGAACTTACGCAATAGCAATTTTGTGTCATAACACGGCCTTACTTCAGTGTATCCTGCAGTTTTTAATTTCTGTTAAATTCTATGAACATAGTGTTTCTAATGAGACTATGAACTCATAAATATTGAAGTATCTCCTATTTTATTATTGGAAAGGGTCTGGGCATAGTAGAAGTAAGCGTATTGTATCAAGTGGTTCCTTGTTTGGAGCCCCTGTCAGATCCTGTTAGAGCATCTCATATTGCTTTTTGTGGATGTGGATACCAAAAATACAGGCAGCCTCAAAACACACATTTATGTGGTGAATGTTTATGTGTTTAAAGTTACTGGAACTAGAAAACAGGGATTGGTGCAAAACATATAAGACTTTCCAGAGTTTTTAAAAAGTAGAAAAGGCAAGAGAGAATGAATTTGCAGTGTTTTGTAAATTTCTTGGCCTCCCATTGGTGGTTTTTTTTGTAGCTGGGAAGGCTTCTGCTCTAGTTTTATTAAAATCTGTTTGAGAAATGTCAGCTGAATTGCTTTTTGCAGATACAATTGCTATTTCTGGTAAGAAAGGTGACACACCTCTCCCTGTTAGGAGAAAAGTGTTTTGCCTGTGGTCATTGCAACGTGTTAAGGAAAAGCCATGTGTTGTTGGTCTTGAGAAGCCATCTTTAATGTTAGAGGCTTCTTAATAAATTTCCAGTATAATAAACAAAAATATATGTATAAGTAGGATTTACATTTGAGAAAAATAATAAAACTGTGATCAGATAATTAATATTTTATTGTTGAGCACCTATTGTTATAGGTGTAGATGATGGGACCTCAAGGTTTTGAAAACCTAGATCACTATGGAAAGAGGTGTGGTAGGTGCCAATATTTGATCAAACTTGAAGTCAGAACAGAGTATTCAAGGTAAATACTTTTTTTTGTTGGAATTCTTTTCAACTGTAATTTTCCTGAGTAACCTTTATTCAGTAAGCACATCAGTAATTCCCAGTTTCTGTTCCTTTAGTCAGTGTAGTCAGGACGTACATGCAAAGATAGAGGACTTTGAAGCTCAGAAGGAGAAATTTCTCAGGAATCTCTTGCCACCTGCTGCTGTGTCATCTTAGGGGAGTGGAAGTCAACTATTCGTTGTATTGAGTGAACTCTGGCTGTCCACCCTTACCCAAAGGAGTAGAAACAGGAAAGTTTTGTCCCAATTAATACTGACTAGTTAGTTCCAGGATTTTGCTTTGGTTTCATCTGGATAAGAAAGACCTTGAAGGTGCTGTGGAAGAATCCATTACAGAGGGTGTTCAGCCCTTCTGTGATCCTTTTCAGTACACTACCCTGCCACCTGGAATTTCCTCCACATCATTTGGCTTTAACTTCTACCTTGTCTCTGCCAGACAGTGGGGAACTTGGGAAATTTTGTCAGTTTAAAAAAGAAAAAAAGAAGTATGCTGAAGGTTGGTGTTGAAGCTTGCATGACCTCTCCCTCAAACATCTGCCATTTTCAACTGGAAAGTGCTCAGAAGTTTTTCTCATAATGCTGTTGTTTTTTAGATGAAAAAATACGTTTATAGCATTCCTTATTGTTTTGTTAAATGTTTTATTTATAGGAAGATTTAAATTGTTGTTTGACTTATTGCTTGCTCCCCCCTGTAGTGTATCAGGTCTTGGAAAGACTTTACATGAGTTTGAAATTAAATTTGTTCAAATGCAGATGAAGCTGAAATAGGTAAAGTGGAAACCTGAATGATGTCCAGAAAAAAATTACAATGGTTTGTTTGTTAACAGTATGGACATGGTTGTTTGCCATTGGAGTGATCTGAAGTGTTCATTTTTCTCTTTGTCATGATGAAAATTAAAGCTTTTGAAATTTCTTGTAGAAAATGTCCTCTTCGACATTGTGGTGGTTTGACACTGGCCAAATTCCAGGCCCCCATTCAAGTTGTTCACTCACCCTCCCCTACTACAGCTGGGCGGAGGAGAGAAAATTTAACAAAGGGCTTTATGAATTGAGATAAGGACCAGGAGAGAACACTCCGATGGTAAAACAAGCTCAACTTAAAGATATAAAGTGAATTTATAACTAACAAAATCAGAGCAGGATAATGAGAAGTAAAATAAGCCCTTGAAGACACCTTTTTTCCTCCAGCCCCTCCCTCCTTCCCACTGACAGTGCAGGGAGACAGAGTGTGGGAGTTTTGGTCAGTTCGTCACCCAAGGTTTTCCTCTGCTGCACAGGGAGAGAAGTTGTTCCCCAGTGAGACTGTGGAGTACCTCCCACGGGCGACAGTTCTCCATTCATTTCTCCAGCATGGCTCCAATCTCTTGAGCAGCAGTCGTCCCAAAACTGCTGCAATGTGAGTCCCTCCCATGGGCAAACCATGCTCCCAGAACTGCTGTTTTGGGATAGCATGGGTCGCTCTTCCACGGGGTGCGGTCCTCCAGGGACAGGCTGTTCCAACTTGGGAGCAAGACCTGTTTCTCCATAGGTTTACTGCTGGACCACGACCTCCTCCAGGCATCCACCCACTCTGGCATGGGTGCCTCCCCCATGGGCTGCAGGGACATCTCTGCATCCCCCATGGATCCCCATGGGCTGTGGGGGCACAGCTGCTTCACCATGGTATCACCGTGGCGTGCAGAGGAATCCCGGCTCCAGCATCTAGACCACCTCCTCCTCTACTAACCTTGGTGTCTCCATGTTGTTTCCCTCACATGTTCTCACCTCCTCCTCTTTTCTGGCTAGAATTGAAACTGTGCCCCCAACCTATGTTTTGATTTCTTCCTAAATATGTTAATACAGAGGCATTACCGCCATCTCTAATTGGCCCAGGCTTGGCCGGTGGTACATGCATCTGCAGAGCCATCAGGGATTGGCTCTACTGGACATCATGGAAGCTTCTAGCAGCTTCTCACAGAAGCCACCTCTGCATCCCCTCTGCTACCAAAAACTATGCTCTGCAAAACCAATACACACATTAAAATGCTTAAATCATCTTGTAATTATCCTTACCTTCTTCCTAAAGTTTGACCGCTCCCAACTTCTTCAGCCATCTTCACAAACTAGGGGACCTGTTGGTAGCTGTTAGGGTAATGTGACAATTTAAAGACAATTGAGGTCTTGTTTTTGAGCTATTTGTCCCGAGACAAATAGATAATTTATTAACCCCCAGGCCCCAGCAGAATGAAAATTCTGTTTTGAGTTACAATGCCCAGGCTCTTTCTTGGCTGTGCAATACGATCTTACTTCTGAAGGATTATGCCAGATGCTTGAAGGTTGATCCATGAGGAGATTGCTGAAGGCACATTGGGAGGGAAATATCTTTCTGGATCTCTCTCTGCTGCTCAGCATTGGTCTCTCCTGCAAATGGAGGGATGCAGATTTCTTGAAGCACCTGGATCTCTGCAGTCAGCTCTGATGTCTGGTTTGGAGCTGTGTATCTGTACACATGCAGAAGTAACTCTGCCTTGGTGGCAGATGTAGAGTTGTCATGATGTTTGCTGCATATTACCCAGCCAAATGAGGCTGCATTAAACATTTTTACACAAAAGTGTAATGTAATAAAATTAACAAGTGAAGAGATAATTTTGTTCTGCAATAAGCCACAGTTCCTTCAAGGTTGAGTTCTAAAGGTTTGAGTTGAGCTGACCCAGACAAATAAATTTCCAGAACGTTCCAGGCAGTCATTTTCTATTGAGGTCAGGCTTGTTTCTAGTACCAAACACTGAGGACTGGCAGATGCATTAATTCCAGAGCTCTTCCTTGTATTCCCTGAGCTTCCACTGCAGCTGGTTCAAACACTTGAAGTCTTCTAGTCTCTTACATCATCATTTGTTCAGTGTTAGTTTAACAAAGTGCTTAATCTGAAACTGCAGTCTGGTCTGTCTTCATGTGAGAAGATTTTCACAGTTTTTCAATTTGGAAATCTCAGCACAGCAGTAGTTCTGAGTAGTTAACAGAATCCAAGAAAATAAAGCCTTTTCCTTGTTCAGTAATGACTTTCAGTTCTGTGTACTAAGTTAGGTGCTGGTCAAGAGTGTGATTCAGCCCTAGGCCTTAAGAGTATATGAAAATACTAAAGGTCTGAGAAAATGAGATACTGTGGATTTCTCAGGCACTTCCAAAACTCATACAGCATTGCTAAACAATGCCTTTGCATTTATGAATGTGTTAGTGTATATTCAAATAAAGTTATTTTTTTAAATAGCTTTGATGTGGTATGAAGAAACTTTTATATTGTATACTATCATTTAACACACATTAGTGCAGCATTCTGTATTTTACATGTTTGACTTCACTTTAAGAGCTAATTAAATTGTATAATATTTTTATATTTTAAAAAATCTGTTTCCAGTACTTTTTCTAAGTGCCATTCACAGAAAATTAACCTGGATTTTATTGACTTTTTCAAATGGAAGATGTTATCTGAGTGGCTGTGTCTGGGTAACTTCAGAATTTGCAATTTGCATTGGAAAAAGTAGTCCAAAACCACATGATTAGTGATAAATAAGTCAACAAACTTCCCATATGTAAACATGGAAGGAATAAAAAAAAAAATTACTCTGCTGCTGTTTTTTTAATGAAGTTATGAATTTCAGGAACTTTGCTATTACAGGTAGCATCGATTGCAGATGAAGCTGCACAAGCAGAAGTGATAATTGATTCTCAAAAACGTAGGGAAATACTTTCAAGAAGGCCTTCATACCGGTAAGGACTTTTAATTTTGGTTTTGCTGGTTTTAAAGGCAGCTTATTTATTACAGCAAAACTGTCTGATAAAAGTCAGTTCTTTGATTTTCTTATGGGTATGGATCTTCAAGTACATAAAATTACTTACATTCTCTTTTTAGAAAAATTTTGAATGAGCTCTCCTCAGATGCACCTGCAGTAGCGAAGATTGAAGAAGAAGAGAAGTCAGAAGATGAAGGAACGCCTTCTGGTATTTCTGCAGTGGCCATGCCAACGAGCCTGTATCATACTAACACAGGGCAATACCGTATGTGTGCAATGTACTATGTGATGATGCAGAACATAGCTTTGTTTCTTGGAGTTACCTAATGCAGTAGGGGTGTTTGATTTTGATGAAGAAGAATAAGAGATTCTGTATTTTTACGTAATTATTACTAATTTTTTCTAACATGGGGATTATAGACTTTTAATCCTGTAGTATTTGTTGGCTGCTAAATTTAGTTGTTCTAGAGCTTCTATGAAGTTTCAAATTCTTGTGATTTGCTATGTATTAGTGCTATTTATTATATGAAATTGCAAGTACAGTTTTTTGAAATGTAAGGCTGGAGTATGAAATTACTTGTTAAGTTCCAATTTTCTTTCTTAAAAGAATTACGTCTTTTTGTCACCAGTTTTTAAATATCCACACTTTCACCACAGAACTAACCTAAATCATGGTTTCCAACATTTGATACATCATCCAAATGCAAGTTAAAAGTTACGTTCACAGTTCTGTTCTATGGATTTGCTTTTGGATATTTTTATTCCTGTATTTATAGTGGAAGTGTTGCATAACTTGCACTCTTTGGCTTCTTTGGACATAATCAGTTATCAGTTTGGATAACTTTGTAATAACTCTTTTTAAAATCATGTATTTTATAAAGCTACACTCCTACAGTTTGTAGGGGATTTTCATGTCTTTTCATAAGTAGACTCACTAAAGTGCAGGTGTTTTTCCTTTGATATAATAACAGGAATATTGCAAAAGAAATGTTGTGGAGTTTTTTTCCTGAAATGAGAAAACAGAGGAAGTCTATTAAAACACTGCAGTGGCATATAAAAGAGGATTGAATGGCTCTTGTAGTTTTCTACTCACCCTTAGAATTCTTCAGTTATTTTTAATTTATGCAACTAAACTAATTATTAATGATGCAAAGACAGAATTTGAGTATACAATCTATCTTTTCAGCATAGAAAGTAATTTCGCTTCTGCCCCTAGGCTGCTTTTCTTACCCTTTCTGTAAGCTCTAGACATAAATAAATGTTTGCTGTGTGATGTCCAGCATCTGAAGTGTTTTTTTCTGTGGAAAAGAATACCATCATCCTAAATTACAACTATTCAGTACAGAATCCAATGTGTATTAATGTATTCTTGTATTCTAAGAAAAACTAAATATTTTTCTTCCATTTTTGAATTGTATTTTTGATTTTGCTTAGATTTGATTAATAATATATATATTTGCCATTTCGAGGCTTAAAAAAATGTGTTATAATGTCTGTGTATTACCTAGTGAGCCTGTACACCTGTAGGATTTCTAAGAAATTTTAGAGCTTAGGTTTAATCGTGGCTTCCTCTGGGAAGCCAAAGTTGTACTTTGACCATAATGTCTTGCAGGAGGTGATTCTTAGGGGAATATATTTTCATTTGAACACACCTATAAACAATAGTGATAAGGAAATGTTTCACTGAATAACAAAATTCAAAGGTTTTGGTTTCTTGTTCAATCAGACATTTACTTCTGAAAATTAAGCAACAGAGAGCATCACTGACAATGTGAGAACAGAATCCACAAAAATTTAATTAAATCTCATGTGTCTTAATTTAAACTTGGCTATAAGCCAGGCTTGGAAGATTTCTGTTCTTTGCTGCTTTTTCTTTGAGTAAGTTCTAGTTGTAGCATAAAACATGTGCTATATAATTAAGGTTCTCATCATAATGGGGCATTGCTTCAAAATGCAATGTCAGCCTTCATGGACTCTCTTGATTTTGGCTCAAAAACTTTGTTTTGAGAGCTTTTTCTTTTTGGAAATAGTTTTTCTTGCTGAATTTATGAGTTCATTAATTAGATTTTTTTTTAAGTTCACTTTTGTAAGTTAAAATACCTTTTGCCTCAGCAAAGTCTGTGTATTTTAATTAGGCCAGGTGGTAGCAAGGATGGTAATTTCCTTGTAATAAAAGGGGTCTTAATTTGGAACTTACTGAAGAGAGCTTGACTGTTGACCCCTAGTCTTTATGTATATGAAGCACAGATCTGAAGCATCTCTGAGCCATCCTGTTGGTTCCCTGTAATCCTCAGGAAGTGCTGTTAGCTAAAACCAGGAATATTGGGTGGGAATGTAGCAAATCCAGTGTTGATTTTAGACTGGATATGGTGCAGTGGGTCAGTCCATGTACCTCCTTCATCTTTATGCCTCCTGTCAGTAGCTCTGTGCTTCTTCTGCCTGTTGTTCCTGTGCCTGAGGACTCCTCTGTCCCTGGCCAGCATGGACTGCCCAGGTTCTGCTGTGCAGGCACCCTGTAGTTTGTGCATTAAGCTTGTGCAGTGTCCATGAGCTGGCCTTGTCATGTCACTATCTGTACTGTGCCCTGGTTTAAAAGAGGTGTTTGGTTATTACATTTGCTGGTTCCTTTTTTTCTCTACTGTTCTCTCTATTCCTGCAAAGGAAGGGCAATTTTAAAAGATCATTTTGACTGTGTGTTTATGTCTGGATGTCTGGGATTACTCTTTTTGGAAGAACTTGATAAATAAATAGCTCTGGAAAACAAATGTATTTTTGTCTATTAACAGCATTGATGGCTGTTCTCTACTTAATTTTCACCAGGCAAAATGGTATGTTGCCATGGTTTCCCAATACCTTTTTCCTTGGAGCTTCTTGGCTTTGGCTTATGGAAGCAGACAGTCTGACACGACGAGATAAAATGTAGTCTTTGCCAGCTACCTCCATCAACATACGTGTGCTCCTTCTGCCAGGCAAATGGGTAGTTTTGCACAAGGTGCTCTCTTGTGTAGGAGCCTTGTATTCTTATCTGACTACACACCTACTCTGTTGGCTGTAGTTCTGTCATGTTGGTTATTTAATACTGAAAAAAACTACTTCCCTCACCTGTGGTAGTGGTCTAATGTGTAAGAGCTGTTCATTTGGTTGGAGTGTGTGTATCTGTCTCCCCATCCGCCTGCCTCCTTGTGCATTTCATGATGATCTGCATGAAAAAATGCAGGGGGAATGAAAATTATTAAATCTCTAGCTATCTGTTTGGGTTACTTGCTGTCTTAGAATAGACTTTTAACAATTGAAGAATTAAGAGATCTTTTGGGAAAGACTAACTTTAGTTCCATTTCCAGTCTTTGAAGGGAAAAAGATCTGGTTTTGTTTTTCTGGATTAGCACTGATGATCGTACTCAGAGAGTGGTATTAGTACTGTCCTCACTCATAGTTGGAAAAGAAGATGCCAGTTGCATCCATCCACCTGCATGACATTCAGCTACAGGGACTGTTCAGGAAAGTCCTGCACTCATCATAAAAGGCTCCGTTTTCAGTAGAGCTCCAGCAGAGCAAAGTGTGTGCAGTGGTTGAGATCAGGACAGTGAATGGGGTTCAGGCAGTGTGTTGTTCTGGAAGTATGGCAGGAATCAGTCCTGTAAGGGAGGCAGGTACTGGAGTTAATTCACGTTTGTGTATAAAGTACTGGGTTGGGATCTAAAGGAGTAATTGCCGGACAGCTGTGACATAATTGTTTCCCCAGGTTCGCTGTGGAGCCAGAAGCTTTGTATCAATCTGTGCTGATGTTTTGCTGTTTAGGAAGCCAAACTGACTGGGTTTTATGTGGTAGGGTTCTGTGATGCTGTAGATGTACCACCATTCCTGGTGCTAACTCTGAGAGGCAGGATTTGGCTCTTAACTTGTCTGGGAGGTAGAGTTGACAATAATCTTGTTGCTCTTGTCCTGGACTTTGTGAAGAGTAGGGGATACAATGCTTTACTTTTGTTGCTTCTCTTTCTTTTGTCTTGCCCTAAAATGGGGCACTTTCTGCTTTGGAGGCCAGACTGAAACGTCTTGCACTCTATGCCCTGCCACACTCTTCCCCTTCTCCTCAATGCCTTCTGTAGCCTGTGTGCAGCATCCAACTAATTCCTGTGTTTCGTACTCCTCATTCCAAGGGCAGGACTGGAGGTCCGTGCTGAACGCTGTTTCAGTATTGCAGATAAGGCTCTGAACTTAATTCATCATAGGAGGAATTCCATGTTTTCCCCAAAAGAAGCTAATTCAAGTGTTGGGATTTGGCAATCTCAGTCTCTTTCAAGTGTTTATATCTGAAGTTGAGCTTTTGAGATAAGCTACTGTTGCCAAAAGAGAACATTTGAAATCAGCAATCTCTAAAATTCACATAGGTATCTAACAAATCCTATATTGAGATAAGCAGAGCTGAACCTTCAAGAATGGCATCAAATACTGTAATCTGACAATGAATTCAGAGGAGTTGGCAAGCCTGAATATTTTTTTATGTCTGCCTTTTATAACATAGTTTAAGTATCTTTTGGGGCAGGAAGGATTTTTTACTCCTTGGGCATTGGGTTCTCAGCTGAAAGTTTCAGGATTTCTTTAATTAACACAGGAGATGTGGATTTGGCTGGTGAATCACTTGGTAGAGATAAGGAATTGGCTCAAAGAGTTCCAGTCAATAGCTTGATGTTCAGGTAGGGACCAGTGATGAATGGTGTCTTTCAGAGATCTGGGACCAGTATTATTTTGTATCTTTGGTTGGAGATGTGGAAGGTGGGGTTGAATGCACCTTCAGAAAGTTTGCAGGTGACACCAGGCTAAATGATGCAGTTGATACTCAAAGCTCAGTAGAGAGAAGGGATCCAAAGGACGGTGACAAAGTGGAGAGGTGGACCCTTGCAAACTTCATGATAAGGCCAATGCTAATCATCAATACACAGCATCCTGTGTATGGGTTGTGGCAATCCTAAATGTGAATATAGGCTGGGCAATGAGTGGATTGAGAGGACCTGGATGTGCTGGTAGCTGAAACACTGACTATGAGCTGGCAATGTGTGCTTGCAGCCTAGAAAGCCCGCCAGATCTTAGGCTGCGTCCAAAGCAGGGTGGGCAGCAGATAAAGGGATGTAATTCTGCCCCTCCACTCTGGTGAGACCCCACCTGAAGTGCTACATCCAGCTCTGAGTTTCCAGCATGAGACAGATATGGACTTGTTCATGCTTGAACAGATCCAGAGGAGGGCCATGGAGATTATCAGGGGCTGGAGGCCTTCCCTATAAAGACAGGTTGACAGGTCTGGTGTTGATTCGCCTGGAGAAAAGAAGGCTCTAGGGAGATCTTGCAGCAGCCTTCCAGTATTTAAAGGGAGCCTACAGAAAAATTAGGGAGGGACTCTGTATCGGGGGTGTGGAGTGATAGCATGAGAGGCAATGGCTTTAAACAGAGAGGATAGACTTAGTTTAGATCATAGAATGAAATCTTCATTTTGAGGGTGGCAAGGCACTGGAGCAGGTTCCCAGAGAAGTTGTGGATGCCCCATCCCAGGAAGTGTTCAAGGCCAGGTTGGATGAGGAGGCTCTGAGCAATCTGATCTGGTGGAAGGTGCCTCTGCCCATGGCAGGGGAGTTAGAGCTAGATGATCTTGAAGGTCCTTTCCAACTCAAGCCATTCTATGATTCAGTGATATTTCTGTGTTTAACAAAGGCAATGCTAATTTCAAAAGGAATATACAATTAATGATGTCTCTAGGGAATTGCATTTTTATAAATACTTGATTATGGCAAGAAGGCAGTATGATTTTTATTAATGGGGAAAGTATATTTGTTTTTTTCATATTGCTATTACATTGAGGGAAGAACCCCACTTTGTTCTGTTTCTCTTTTTACATGAGTATTGGGCTCCGTACACCTGTGTACAACCTGGTTAAATTTTGTGCTAAACTTTTTCTTACACTAAAGAAAAGATTGTTAGTGTTAGGCATCTTTCTTTTCCTTTGTCTTGATGTCCTGGACTTTGTTTTCTGAGAGTCAATAAACAGCTTTTTTAAGAATTTTTTTTTAAATAACTCCTATGTTAGTATTTAAAACATCACTTTTAAAAGGCTAGGAGCTATGATTTTTCCCCATGTATTTAAACTATTTTAGTGGAGTTAATATTTCTGGAAACATAGAGATAAAATGCTTTTATCTCTAGAGATAAACGGCTTTTTATCTGTTATATGTATGGTGTATACTACACAAGAGACTATATTTGTGCAAATCAATATTAATATTACCCAGGTTTTACCATACAATTGATCCTAAAGCAAGGAGAGGACCAGGAGTCGTGTAAGACAATGTTTATTGCATGTTTTTTAGCATGTGCATGTGTTATGTCTTTCTGTTGCCTAACTTCTCTTTTTTTTTTTTCCTGTTTAGTTACCATATCTCAAGGTGGTACAATTCAGACTGTGACAAACTCAGGAGCTCCTCAGCCAGGCGCTACCATTGTGCAATATGCAGCACAGTCATCTGATGGCACACAACAGTTTTTTGTTCCTGGAAGCCAAGTTGTTGTTCAAGGTATATTTTAATAGTCTACTTTGTTTTCATTTTTTCATATTAAACAATTTTTCTTAAAACGTTTCTTATTTTGTGTTGACATTATTGCACCATTATGTAAAATACTCGTAGCAAGATAAAAGAGTCTTAGGAAGGGATTCAGGTTCTCTGCTTAGTAAGGCAGCTCCTGTGTTTGGTTAAAAAGGGTGAAATAGCAGTATAACATCACTTTCTGCTTTGGATTGTCCTTTGCAGATTTTGAGACATGTTTAATTGGAATAAAGGTACTCCTACAGATTGAAGTGCACCACATCATTTAATATATGAAACGAATTTGTTTTTTTCAGCAGTTAATGTTAATAAAATGCAAATTCTGAAGATTCTGGGATATGTTTAGGGCAGAATTTCCTTTCAACTTATGGCTCTTGCAGTTACTAGAAAGCAGATCCTTTAATGAAACTAGTTTTCACACAGAGGAATGCTTTGAAGGTCCTATAAAGTGCTCATATGACGTGATGAAAACCTTTGAAAATGGGAGATAGATTTCTCTGTGGAGACATTAAATTAATAGTTATGGAGAATATGCAGAATTTTTAAAAAAATTATTGACAGAGAGAAATAGGGGGGAGGGCTGTATGAATACTTTCTTAAGCCAAAACAGCTATCTGAAATAAACCATGAGAAGAGCTAGGAAGGATTTAGATATGTATTCATGGAGTGGATGCGGATCATCAAATAAATGTTGAAATAGATTGTTGTCCCAAGACTCTTCCAGAAGCATTTCAAATGCTTTAAGACTATAAAATGAAAACACCTTAGCCAAATGTTAAGTTTTTATTGTTCACAGAGTATTGTTACAACTTCCCAAAATGTTATTATGAATACATACTTAACAAAGCCTTACGTCCCAAATTTGGCTGTCCCCCAAACCAATTTCCCACTTTAGTACTGCATGTTTTTCTGAGTATGTGTCTAATATGTTTTCTCTGTGTGTGCCTACACATCCCTTAAATCAGAGGCTGCCTCCATCTCTCCAGGTTCACTGTAGTATTTTATAGGTACTGCTTTGATTCTTCAGAACTTTGGTGTCAGGGGCAGAAAGAATAACTCGTCAGCTGCTTCTTAGAAAACTTCCCATCTGTGAAGAAGCACAGCATTTGAGGATTTTGTCTGGCAGCATTTCAATCCTTAGGAATTCCATTTGACTGATTTTTCCTTTACAGACTCTCCATTACAGAGCTATTTTCTGACAGGGCTGCTCAGTCTCAGCAATGGGCTTCACAAGATGGAATTGCCCTTTAAGTGTTTTGCCTATGATGGAAACTTTCAAAATGGATTCAGACGCAGTAACTGAATACCTTCTACATCACGTTTCTGGAAACATCTTGATACTTTTAACTAAATTGATTTGTTCTCTGTCCATGCTCAGAGAAGTTTATTTCCTGGAATTCTCTATACGTTTGGTTCAAAGTCCAGTGCTTTAGTGAGCCTCATAGCTGTTAACATGGACAAAAAATGTGACAGCACATACAGGGAAAAGTACAAAGCAAACAGTAAATGAGCATGACCTTGGAGATGATGAGAAGATAAAAGGCTTCAACTTATTCTACATGCTACTGATATTAGAAAATCTTTAGGAAAAAACAAAACATCTACAGTAAAAAAAAATATGTATACAAACATAGTGAAAATGTTTACAGTAATACAATTGTATGAAGGCAGCAAACCTGAGTTAATTACAATGGAGTGGGACAATGGAATAAGTTGAATATACAAGTGTCTGAAATGTCCTTATTACAGCTCATCTTGCCTGTGCTAGAAAGTCTGTTGGAAGGTTATGAATATTTGTCATTTATGTACACTTTGTAGTTGACTGTTCACCTAATATTGTCATAACATAGATTATAATAGAAAAATTATTCTGCTTAGTAATCCTACCACTTACATATGTATTTTTATAATAATTTTGGGTAGGCAGCATATAATTTATTTTCTTTATCATAGAAGAAGAAAGAATATAAGAAATACCTGGAAACAGAAAAATTCTGTTTCAGATTCTGTTTCAAAACCTTTCAGATAGCATATGTATTGATTGTTTTTCTAAAGTATTTGTTTATGAATCTCATTAATAATGGATAAGATCACATAAACCCTTTGTTTGGTATTTTCTTATAACCTGTGGTGTGGAAAAACACTAGGATAAAAGTGCCAAATATATTGATCCAATTGAGTGACATTGTATTTGCTACAAGTTTACATTTGTAGGCAAAATAAGAGGCAATTCTAGTGTCTGGGCAGTTTCCTACCACATTAAGGATTAAGGATTTTTTTGCTAGCTGAAGAAGGAAGTGTTTTGATTATTAGTGAAAATGAGTGTAGAAAAGTTATATAAAAATAATTCTGTTGAGATCCATGTGTATTTTTGTTACATTGTTAGTGATATTTGTAATCTGTGGCTTGAACTTCTTGTGCTTTAGTTCTGATCTTCTGTACATATGATCCTGAAGTGCTCCTGTAATCACAGAACACTCCTGTAAACACAGGATGTAAAACACAGAACAGCAATGCAAACATTGATGCTTCCAGTGCTGCCATCCAGCACAGTTTCACAGTTGTTAAATTACCAGTCTGAATTTGTTTTGTACAAAGACCTTAGAAGTTTGCTGTGCCCTACATACAAACCAGTGCTTGGACTCTTGGTCTGAAACTATTTCATTTGCATTGATGTAAATAAGGAGTAACTCTCTTAGAGCTGAGTTGTTGTTTTTTTAATTTATATTTTAAAGCAGAGTCAAACAGATCTCTTGGACATATTTTGAAAAAGGAGGGAAGGGGGAAGAGGTAGCCTTTACCCAGTGTTACTGTTCTCCTTGTTACAGCATCTGAAACCACTGGCTTTAGGTTGACTTACTTCATTGGAGTGTTCCTTAATAATTTCTGAAGCTTTTAACTGAAATTAAATGAGTGGGTTGTGGGTTTTCCTGCAAAGCACGGAGCTCTAGCCTTTCATTTACTTATTTGTTACAGCTTATTAAGCTTTCCTGTCGTGCATGTCTGTCCTACAGAGTTCTCTGCCTTTTAGTGGAACTGTTCCAATGAAAACAATTGCATGTCTGTTTTAAATTTCCTTATTTTCTATCCAGTCATGACTTTATCGTTTGGATTCATTCGTGAATGCTAGAGCCACGTTTTCATTTCTATCAGTCAGTGCTGTGAATTTTCAGGTCTTTCTTAACAGCCTGCTTTGTGGTGAGTGCTTTCTGTAGCTTTATGAATAATTCAGGGGAAAAGAACAAAGCTAGGATTATAGCAATATGGAAGAGGAAAAAAAAAACAGGTTTACTGGAAAAGGAATTCTTTGGGCTGCACTTTCAGTGAGCTGTTCCAGTGATGGAGCATGTTAATGACAGCGGTAAGCAAGTGAGGTCATTGTGATGTCAGTGCTCTTGCTTGTAATCCTGCACATGCTTGGTAGTTTGGAGCAGTTCATGCTGAGCTCTAGTAGAGGAGCAGCAGAATCGTGTGTGCAGAAGTTGATCATGGCTGTAACAGGAGATGAAACAGGTAAAAATTTTGTTAGCCTTTGACATGGTATTTTTGTATGTCTGTGCAGTGTTTAGTTAATATTTGTGGCATTTTCTTTTGAACCTGTTGCTATAATTCTTTCATCTCTCTAAAGTCATGCAAATAGCTTCTAATTCTCTCTACTCAGTGTAGGATTCTGGGGCAATTTTAACAGTTTTGTTTGAGGGGAAAAACTAAAAATCACTGTTAGTGCATGAATTTTTGCACAGATTGATTCAGTAACTGTTCTTAACTATTTGATGCAGGATTTTTCTGAAAACAATCCACCACTCTACTTTTGCATTTTTCTTTATTGTGGTGATAGTCATATATGTTGCTGTGTTTATAATTGCTTTTTCTTTTGTAAAAATGACAACTGCCTTTTTTATTAAGCCATAGACGCTACAAATTTGATAGCCATGGGCTTCAACCTAGCGTGTAAATCAACCCTTGCTCCCAGTATTAAAAAAACACTGAATGGAAACAGATTTAAGGGCAATAATTGCAGTATTGTAACGCCTGCTTGTTTTCTCCTCCACTGTTAAAATGGTCTGTTCCTCAGCTAATTGAGTTCAAAAGGCTGACGTCATTAGATTTCCTGGAATCGTGTTGCAGTAGGGAACTGGAAAAGTTAAACTCCAAACAAGATACACATTGACGTCAGCTCCAAGTCATGCTGCGATTTAGTCAGTTCCTTTCTGCCTCGTCAATTGCCTCCGGCGGCTCGGTAACATTAACTGCTTCCCTGCCGGCTCCTACGTGCTGCTGCTCACTGCTGCCGCACGTTGTTTCATTAATCCAAAGATAAATATCTTCTCCAGGTCGATGTATTTAATGCTCAAAGGGATAATGATTCATGCCATTCATGCCTTGTGTAGCCAGTTCAGTGGTGAAGTTAAAAACCCCTTGATAATCAAGTCCCACCATTATGACTCACAGAGGGGGAGAATAGGCATCCAAATACATCGGGCGTTTTTTCTCCTGGATAGTCACTGAAAGAACTAAGTGCAGGGATGCTCTCTAGTGTTCAGCAAGTTACTTTTTCCAAGAGGTGGTTGCTTTTTTATTTTTTTTTTTTATATGCATGTTTGGTTTTTTTTCACTAGTTGTCTTTTGGCTTTCTTAATTTTCTTTTTGTAAGTCTCAACTAAAAGCTTCAGGTTCTCAGTGACTTTTTACTCCCTTGCATTTTAAGGGGTAAAAAAAAATTAAAATTACCTGAGGCAATGCGATAGGGAATTGCACCAACTCCAGGTTTGTTGCTTTGTTAACACTCTCAGTTCTATTTCTGGTACCTTAGGAATTACATTAAGCCTTGGTGAAGTGTCGTTAGAAACGGCCACAGAAGTTTGGCAGTCTGGATGAAGTGTGTGGGACATTTGTCTCAGATGCTGAAATGGAAGGTATTCTTCACTGTAATATAGATACATAATTAGGTTTAAAATAACTTTGAAAAAAATTAGATTTATCCCACTGGGCTTAGAGCCTGTTTCATCTTTCCAAAGGTCTTTTTCTGGGCAAGTCAGTTACATTGTAGTTTCTTGAGCTAATACACAAATAATTTTTCAATCTTCAAAATATATTTTTGCAATGATATGTTGTAAAATATATATTACTGCACAGCTAAAAGATACTCTGTCAATGCTATGCTGTGCTTTTTTCTTGTTTCTGAACAGTGGCGCCTGGATTGGCAAGGTCAGAACCACCGGAATAGTTATTTATCTGTGTTCCTGTGCTGGCAGGTTTCTAAGTGAGACAACTGTCAGGCAGAGACTGCCACTACTGTGATCTGCTCAGACTAGAAGATTTACCAGTGGTGTTTGCTGATCCCAGCTGAGATAGGGACTTGCTTTTGTTAAGTCTTGCTGGAGGTACATGATCACACTGAGTCCTCTGCACAAAAGCTGCAGTAAGTCCTGTTTGCTGCCATCTGAGCTTAAGTCAGACACAGGCAACAAATTAGTTGGTCTTGCCAGGCTGAGGTGATCTGGGTTGTGGAGCTTTCCCCCATGACTTCATCTACAAAATGGTTTGCTTGGATTTCTAATTCATTGTAGCTAAGGCAAATTAAGGTAACAACTCTTTAATACCTAGTGATGAGATAGGAAAAGGTAGTTCTTACCATAGAGTCTGTAAGATATATATAATGTGGCCAGCATAAAGGTGAACCTGAAGAGTTGCTAAAATTCCATTTTTATAGGTACCATTCTATGAGGTACCATTCCATTGACGTGACTGGGACTGCTAAGAAATGTGGAGGATTTAAAGGGTTAAGCAATTCCCCTGTAGATGTACAGGATGACCAAGCCCTGTGCTCAGGGCAGCTGCCTGTCATTGCTCACCGGGCTGTTCTGAGCTGATTTTTCCCCCTCCCTCCCTCCCTCCCACATCCCCGGGGGATTATCCAGGTCAGTTCACTGGTCCAGTTCATCTTGTAATTCCACAAACACTTTTACCCACAGGACTGAGGAGGGGGGGAGGTGCATGGGGTTTAAGCTGATAATGATTTCAGGACATGGCTGTGGAATTGTAGTCTAAACAACTTGATTCTATTTTTTTTTTCGAACTAGTGAAGCACTTACATTAATATAGTAAGAATAATAGTATATTTTTATTAGATTTATTTTTCCCCCCGTATAGTTAACTGCTCAATCTATCAGCCTCCCCAAGATCTTTTTGTGTACCTTTTATTTTTCCAAGTTGACCTGGTGTCAGCTGGGATAGAGTTAATTTTCTTCCTATTAGCTGGTACAGTGCTGTTTTTTGCTTTTAGGATGAGAGAGGTGTTGATAGCTCACTCATGGTTTGGTTGTTGCTCAGCAGTAGTTGCGCTAAGTCAAGGACTTTCCAGCCTCTCATAGTCTGCCAGTGAGTAGGCTGGGGGTGCACTCAGAGCTGTGGGGGATCACATCCAGAGCAGCTGACCCCAGATAGCCAAAGGGATATTCCATACCTAAGGCATCATGCTCGGCATATAAACTGGAGGGAAAGCTGGCCTGGGGCCTGCTGCTCAGCAACAGGCTGGCCATCACTTGGTGAGTGGTGAGCAATTGCTTCTAATTTGCATTAATTATTTTTCTTGGGTTTATTTCTCTTTCTTTTTGTTGTTTTCCTTTTCGTTACATTTATTATTTTATTTTATTTCCATCAAACTGTTCCCATCTCAACCTATGAGTTTGCTCTACCTCATCCAGCTGGGGAGCTGTGTGGGTGGAGTGAGCAAGTGACTGTGTGGTGCTTAGTTGCAGGCTGGGGTTAAACTGTGAGACATGTTTTTCCATTATTTGAATAATGCTTTGGAGAATTAAAGTATAAACTAAGTGTAACAATAGCCTCTGAAACATCAACTATATACAGCTGCTTTAATGACAAAATTTGAATTTTTGTTCTATCATAATATTAAATATTTATGGAAGGAAATAGGTAAATACTTGCTCAGAATGTAAAGAGGAGTATGTTTTTTGTTTGGTTTTGTTTTCTGTCAGACAAGACACAAGTACTTAGGACTTCCCCAGTGTTTTTAAGTTGAGGTACATCATGCAGGGACAAGTACATCTGAAACAAAGAAATGACGTGAGACTGTAAGAAAGGTGTTGGTTTCCAGTCATATCAGATCAGCATTTGGCTTGTGGAGGGCACAAAACTGCTAAGCTCAGGAGCTGAATCTGAACTTCTGCCCTCTGATTTATTGTGCAGCTACACTCCTTCCTGTGCAACTGCCACTGCCTCCTGTTGCTGCTAATGCTGCAGCATCCCATGTGTGGTCCTCTTGCCCAGGGAACAAATGCCTGAACATCCTGAGCACTTGTCTGTTCCTTTTCACTGTAGCAGCAGCCGCTCTCACTCCTTATCCAAGGGTTGCCAAACTGCTGTTGTAAGAGGAGGAGAGGCTGTAAAGCTGGTACTGCTGCTATCACTAGGAAGGAGGAGAAGGTTGTCTTCTGAAGCAAACTGAGTCCTGTACAGGGAGAACAGGGTAGCATATAAACCTCAGAGGCTGCAACAGCAGGACCCTCTTTTTGTGGGATTGTGCAAACAGGAAGTGTTACTGCTTGAACTGTTTCTCAAACTGCTTTCCCCATGTTGTCTGAAGAGAGCCATGTGGAAGCTTTCAGTCCGGCTGGCTACGGGGGCCACATGCTAGAGCAATTCAGACACTTGACAGTGTGGAAATAAATGCTATTAAGATAAAAAATATACTGGTGTCATTACAGACCTGTGAAATAATTTATATATCTGGGATCCTGGATAAATCATTGTCAGAAATCTGTTATTTTCAGATATACTTCTTTTTATGCCATACATTTTAAAATATGTTTCTTTTATACAGCTGCCACTGGAGACATGCCAGCTTACCAGATCCGAACTCCCACTACTACCTTACCTCAGGGAGTGGTGATGGCAGCCTCGCCAGGGACTCTGCACAGCCCTCAGCAAATGGCAGAGGAGGCCACACGCAAGAGAGAGCTGAGACTTTTGAAAAATAGGTAAGACTACATATAGTAATTCATAGTCAGTGTTGCAAACCACCCCCCCTCCCCTACAAACATTATAACAAAGTTTTCTTCTTAAGGTCATGAGCACTGCCTGTAATTTATGAAGGCAGAAAAATTCTTTTCAGTCATCCCATGTCCTTCTAGCATAGAGGATTGGTTGTTAACTCTGGAAGATTAGAGTTGACCTTATAGCCATGGATTTTTAGTTTGAAAATATTAGGTGATTCAGAAATCAGTATCAGATAATTTTTGTGATGATCCAGAGTTACACTTTTTGTTGAATTTTACTTCCTGTCCTCTCCCACTACTGACAGTAAAATGGCCAGTAGGGCCTCTTTCATTTTAAAGCATCCCCACGAAGAATTGTTTAGGAAAATAGCTGAGGATCTCATTAGCAGCTGTCCATTAATGATGCTGTGAAGAAGACTTATTCAAAGATGGAATGATAATTATAGACTTTGCCAAATACTTGGCTGCTGGGATGAGATACTTTGCAGTGCCCCTGTCATTTTGTGAGGCCCATTGTGTGAAGTTGCTGTATATTTTTTAATTAGTTGTCATGGACTTGACTGAGTGTTGTAAATGTCAGTCTTCCTCTGTGCAGTCTTCTGCTATTCCTTGGGGAGTCTGTCTTTTTAAAATGTGTAGCCACCTCTGTCATTGGCAGATTAATAGTAGAATTAGTCTGCTCTGCAGATCTCTAATACACTGCTTAGCCACTTGTCTTATAATTGAATTAATGGTATTGCTTTGCTCTCATGCCTGTCCTTTATTTTAAATTACTTACAAGGATCACTGCATTGTTGTGCCTCCTTTTTGTTTCTTCTTCCTTCAGTTTTAAAACTAGTGCCTATGCTATAGCTCATAACTTGCTGGAATGTTAGCCTCTCACTCATTTGGTAGTTTATCATGTTCCAAGGTAGTAAAGGAGGACTCCCAGTACTTCTAATATTTCTTCTGGAATTGAATACTTGTTTAGTCACATGCTTCTGAACACAATAGCCAAAGTGTTTAGCTCAAATGTTAGAGATTTTTGAGGAGAACTACAAAAATGGCTTCAGGCTGACATTTGCCAGCAACAAAAACTACAGACTCATGTGGCTGAAATGTGCTCAGGTAGCCAGTTCTGAAATGCTAATAAATTGTATTTGTTTGGATTAAATTGTACTGTACATTGTTACAACATGCTGTAAGTTTTTATTTTCATGTAAGCTTGGCATCTAGTTTTTATCTGAAGAGAGTAGTGTTATGTTTGTGTTTTTCTGAAAGTATATTCTCTGGGTTTGGTTTTAAGATTTTGATGGCAGAAGACAATGCTCCTGATAAACACACAAAATAGAATGTGACTGGAAGAAGAAATGCTGCTTTTCATCCTAATGTTTAGTACAACTCAAGTCAATACATCATCAATTACTCCCTCTTTTTCTTGATTCTTCTGTGTATTGGTTCCATCTTTGTATTTGGTGATGCTGGATGCGTTTCAAGTTCTAGATGTTTTGGATTATATTTTAACTATGTTACTGCTTTTGGCTGTTATCCGATGTTCTGTTTGTGCAATCCAGCAGTTGGTGGTGGTGGTTGTTGTTATTGTGGAACCACAGGGATTGCAGGTAATTGCATTTATCCAGTCTTTGCCATATTGTGGCTGTTCCTGTAGTCATTTGCCTTGTATTGGTTCCAGGGAAGCTGCCAGAGAATGTCGCAGAAAGAAGAAAGAATATGTCAAATGTCTTGAAAATCGTGTGGCTGTGCTTGAAAACCAAAACAAGACTCTCATTGAGGAACTCAAGGCCCTCAAAGATCTTTATTGTCATAAAGCAGAATAACTGTCTTTCATTTGGACCTCCTTTATTATGAACTTTAATCAAGGCATGAGAGGAAGCAATTCTACAGATTGCCATATGAACTTGAGAAAGAGACACTTGAGGCCCTTGTGGAACCCAGTTTTGCTTAGTGTTTTCAGACTGATTTGGGAGATATTCCAAAATTTGGAATTCTGTCATAGTCTCCATACCCTGCTGAGCTTTCTAATGGCATGCAAATGGCTTTTTGTTTGCACTTTTTACTTCTGCTTTTTGCAGGGAAGCTGCTAAAGAATGTCGACGTCGGAAGAAAGAATACATAAAATGTCTGGAGAGTCGTGTTGCAGTGCTAGAAGTTCAGAACAAGAAACTTATACAGGAGCTTGAAACCCTAAAAGACATTTGCTCTTCCAAAACAGATTAGTAAAAATATTTATTATACTGTGAACTAAGATATGTCCAGTTGCTTTGTAAGACAGTACATAGCCAACATGAATTATGGCTTTCTCTTTGTGTCATTTATAATATATTCCAACTCCTAACATTCCTGAATGCTTTCCTGCTTTTTGTCAATTCATAGCTCTAATTTCAGGTTTTTCATGCACCATCCTTCTGTCTCCCAAGGAGCCAAATGTTAAAAAATATAACAAAGTAAAAAAGTGCATAATTTCTAAGAGCTGTTTCTTTGCCATGTATTTACAAATTACTTTTTACATGTTACTGAGTGTCCTGCACATTCAAAATATTTTGCAATTGTTTTAGATGAATCATAAAGATAATGCATTCAGTAATACAAGAAAATCAAACAACCCAAGGTATCTCAGGAAAGAGTTTATAAAAGAATGTTATGATTATATGTATGTACTAGCATACTAGTCTACAGATGATTTTATGGCATATTTTTATATTAGTTGCTTTGTGGAAAAAAGTATTGTATTGCTGTCACTGAGTGCCATGGTTAAAGATAGTTTTTAATAGAACCATGTTGTTTAACCTGTGTAGTGTCTGATTTCCTTTAAAAACCTGGTTGAGATGCTTTAAAATCCATGAGTATCTGAAAGAAGACAAAAGGGAAAAAAGCACACCTAAGCTCATGACATGATGCTAAATATATTGTAAATACCTGTAAGATGCTCTCTGTTATATGGCTGCTATTTACTTAATTTTTCTGTAATCTGCAGAATATTTGATTCACTGGAGGTCTATATATCAAAATTTAAGTGTTCATCCTGAATACTTCACATTCTAGATCCTGTACACCTGTAGATAGTTGCCTGTAGTGAAGATTGATGGTGCAGTTCTTTTCACATTTTCAGCAAACTACTGAATGGTGGTCAAGATGTCCTAAGGAAGGGAGCTTTCCAATAAGTAACTATTTGCTGATTCACTGAGTTCTGGAGTAGCCTACAGATGAGAGCTGAAGATTTTTAAAATAAGCCCATGTTTAAACCAGATGACAGCTCTTGTAAATGCAGTATGTGCCAACTTTCCATTGTGCTTTGACAAAACTAGTGTATATGCAAAGTTGCTTCTGGGTACTTTTTAAATTCAGGAGTGATCTAATTGTTTGGCCAGTACAGTCTGTGAGCAGAGTATTTGGGAACTTTGCTGGAACTAATGGCCTTACTGATGTGGTAGGAGGAGAGGCCTGTTTCCTGCTTAATTGGCTTTACTGAGGGTGTGTGTATGTGAGAGAGTGTGAGTGTATGGAAGGGGAGGAGGGATGGAATCATACTGAAGTCATTGAGACTTCCTAATTTAATTTAAACTCAATTTGCATTTAACCCTCTTCACTCCGACCCTGTTGGGGTGGGTTGGTTTATGTATATGATTCTTTTATTCTTTCCTAAATTACTTGAAATACACAGGATAATTTTCTTGACTATTTTGAAAATCCCACTAGGTACCTAAGTGACACCATTTGTAAGAAGAGGTATTCTCTCTCACTTCCTGCAGCCACATCAGTTGATTTAAGGAGGTAACAAGATACCTCTGACCTCTAAGGCTCTGATGCAGGTTTGGAACAAAAGTAAAGTAAACTTTGAAATATCTTCTTTACTGTGAAAATACATCTGAAGTGCTAAGGTCAGCAGAAGTCAAAGGTTCTGTTCAGGCTGGACAGGATGAATGCAATCTGCAGGTCCATTTTGCAGCCTCTGTAGTGCAACAAGTGAGTTGTTTGTTGTGGCTCTGTCTGTTTTCTGTTACAGGTAGGCATTGCTCCTGACTCACAAGGGATTTGGAAACTTAAATAGAGAGAAACTTGTGTGTGTGTGGTAGATATGTCTCCTGTAAAAAAGTCCCCTTTATCTACACAATAGTGTCTGGTCCTAACTACAGTTAGAAATTTGATGGGAGGAATCCTTGTCTATTCCACATCTGTGTAGTTGATACTCACTTCTTTACTAGTAGAATCATAGAATGGTTTGGGTTGGAAGGAACCTTAAAGATCATCTAGTTCTAAACCCCCATGCCATGGGCAGGGATGCCACTCACTGCTAAGTCATGTTGCTTAGAGCTCCATCCAGCTTGGCCTTGAACGCTTTCAGAGATGGGGCAACCACATCTTCACTGAGACTCTTGTTGAGTGCTAATCTCTGAGTAAAGAATTCATTCCTAATATCTAATGTGAATCTCTCCTCTTTTCTTTATAACCACTGCCTCTTGTCCTGTCATTGTCTACCTGTGTAAAAAATTCTCTTGTTCTCTCCTGTAAGCCTCCTCTAAGTACTGAAAGGCTCAGTGAGGTCTCCCTGGAGCTTTCTTTTCTCCAGGATGAAATAGCCCAGCCATCTCAGGCAGTTTTCATTGGAAAGGTGCTCCTACCCTGTGATTGTGTTTGTGGTGCTCCCCCAAACCTGCTCTAACAGGTCCATGGCTTTCCTGTGCTGGGGCCCCAGAGCTGGAGCAGAGTGAAGGGGCAGAATCCTCTCCCTCACCTGCGGCCCACCCTGCTTTGGATGCAGCCAGGATGGACTCAGCCTTGGGGCAGCAGGCACACGCTGGAGCACTGATGGCTGTGGTGCAGGAAAGAGGCCTTTTCAATACAATAGTATTCTTTATATAGAAACATCAAGTGAATCTGAGCTGGTTTATTATTAGAGAATTTGAGCACTGCCCAAACTTTGATTTGGCAGAGCCAAGAATTTTGTTTTTTCATTATCAGGAAAAAAGGCCAAGCAAATTGTGGTTTTTTCCTTCCAGTTGGAAAACTGCATTTCTATGGTATGAAACTCCTTTCTTGCTGAAACCACACAACTGCAAATTTCTTTGAGACAGCTAGAGGATTGGCCTTTGAGGGAAAGTTTGTGTACACAGGCCTGCATGGATTTAAATTTTCTTTTTCAAAATAGATTTTCATGTAGCTCAGGTAAAATAGTCTCTTGTAAAATGTCTTCAGCTTCCTAGACTTGTGGGTGATGAGGAATGTAATAGTCAGCTTCCTCTTAAGGTACAGCTTTGAGTCATAGCTGTTTCCCTCTTTAAGCAGATGTGCAAAGACAAAACTCTATAGACTATCTAGACAGATCTCTCTTGACTCTCTAAAACAGCCTCAGCTGTTTTGGCCAGTGAAGAAAGGGATTAAAATAAATATATTGAGTGAGTAGGTGTGGATTTAGTTTCTTTGTGAGGACTTTTTGATTGTTATTCCCATAGATTTTGCTGTTTGCAAGAATAATTGCAGATTTTTTTTTTTTTGGCTGCACTGATACAGTCCCGAGGAGTGCAAGTTGTCTCCTGCTTGGTTTTCCTTCTGTTCTTGTCACACATAATTGCTGATCTGTACTGGTACCCTGCAGACATCAGTGTAATAGCTAAATTCAGTGTGATCTTTTTCTGAATTAAATATCACTTCAAAGAAAACTAAGGGGTCTGCTCAGCTTCTGGTTTGGATTGACTCATTTTGCCCACAGTCTTCTCCTGTTTCATCCCTTGGTATTTAGTGTGTGGGTGTGTACAAGGCAAGACTATCGAGTGCTGAGCTGTTAAGCAGCTGACAGAAGTAACTGCCTTTTGCTTGTCAGCCTTTCTGTAGAAAATATTGTCATGTGAAGAGGGGGTCTAGTTTTTTTGGAGATTTTTTTTAAGGCGCTCTGAGGCCCTTGTGGATGAGAATAAGAGTGATCTCATTATTTCAGCAAAAGTGTTCTAGTATTTACTTGATTTAATAACTGAGGAAAATAATTTAGGTAAATTCTAGAGCAATTTGATAGTCTGTCATGCCAGCTGGAAATGGTGGGTAGCAAGAATCAATTTATTCTTCTTTGTCTAATGAATTTTTAGTCTATTTTCCCAGGTTTCTATTTTTTCTTAATTCTGAGTTAGAACTTCCTGATTGTTCAGTATGAAGCAAAAGCTGTGTATATGCACAAAGCCTGAGAGTGAGTAGGGTGTGAGTTGAGTGCTGCATGTAGACTAAGGAAAAGAAACTTCATTGTATTCTGTGTGACTTGAATGGAAAAAACAGTGAAGGAAGTGTCTTTGTTATGGTAACTGCTGAGCTTTTTCCTCTCTTTTAATAGCCTCTGTCAGTGAAATCAGGTGTGATTAATACATCTTGTGAATGGAATTATGGCTATAAAAATGTCACAATTCAGAAATCTGGTTATCTAGCCAAGTCATTGTTTTTGTTTTGTGGCTTCAAAAATACGATTTCCAAACAACCTTGAATGAGGCTCTTAATATTCTCACTTTCATGATTCTCCCCTCCAGCCCTTCCCAATGTGGTTCGACTCACACCAGGTAAAAGCTGCTGCAGAGTTGTTTAACAAGCTCGGTGTGAACCAAGGAGGTTGTTTTTTCTAAAATAGTCCTCTTAAGGATTTTTTCCCCCCTAAGCAAAGTATTTATCACATTTCTAGCTTTCATTAATTCTTACAGAAGTGAGAGAACTGCAAACACATTTTTAAGTTTAATGCATACTGAGGTGTTTTGCTTGATGAAGTTGATTCTGAAGAACTAGATTCTCCAAGATCCTGGTTGTGTGAACTAAAAGCTTTCTGAAGTTTGTCAGTTGGCATACAATGAAAAAAATGCTGAAATCCTTGACACCCCTGCATTTTTACCAGTGAAGTTGTCAGTTACTTCAAAGATCCAAACATGGGCCTGGAGCTGCAGCTTTCATGACAAGTGAGCGGCCCAAATCTGTTGAAATCTTCAAAGCAGGCATTGTTCTTTTTCTCTCATTTGAGGCCTGATCTAATTAGCTTTTCTGAAGTGTGTCTATTGGAAATGGTCCTAAATGAAATACAGCCACAGAAAAACAGGAAAAGTTAGGATAGATTGAACAAAGTGTTTGAAAACAGTGCTGTTACAGAGCATAACACAAGCAGGTATGGTAAGTTTGGATGTGGGAGTGTTTATTTTTTAATTTTCTCTATTTTTTTTGTGCAAAAGCCCCACTGGTCTATGTAGGGATCAGAATTCTGCAGTATTGAGCACAGTATGAAAAGTGTCAACATTTCAAAATCTGCTCCACTTTCTTTTGTTGTATCTTGTGTGAATTTTTACCTACAGCTCCTTCCCTCACATTATCAGACCTGTTCCATACATTCTTTGTTCTTTTTCATTGATGATTTTCATTTTCCTGAAATACTAATATTGTTTCCTGTGAAATGACAGTTGCTCGTGTTTGTATCACATTTCTTCCTAGTATGTTTTGAACCTGGTGGTCAACAGCAATTAAAGTTCATGGATGTGTCAAAGATCTCTCAAAAGTTCATGAAAATAGGTAGTTAGCAATGAAGGAATGGACTTACTACAGGAGAAGTTGGAATGTAAGTTTTTTTAGATTCAAGAAAACTTTCTGGGAATTCTCTCTATTAGATTCCAGAGAATTCATTCACTGTTTGCCCACGGACCATAGAAAGTGAGATTTTGTTGCTGACAAGTATTTGTATTTTTTGGAGGATATTTGAATGTCTATAGATTATAATATATTTGTTTAAAAGGATAATTTGTTTATAGACAAAATGTATTTTATTAAAAAGCTTGAATACCTTGCAGACCTAAGCTGTGGGTCTGATGTTGTTTTCTGTGTTTTCAACGAGCCAGTGATAGTTGAATAAAGGACAATGCAATGTATCCTGATAAAATACTTGCTGGATGCTCCCCCAAATTGAAACACTTACTGACACGCTTTCTTTTTTTCTTTTCTTTTCCCCACACTTCAGCTAGGCAAATATGTTAAAAATAGACTGGTTTTGAAATACACTATTTACAAGAAAAATACCCACTGCCTATACTGTTACATTGTAGTAGCTCTGAGTAGAATCTCATAATTGTCTTAAATTTGAATGCTGGTAATTTCTGAACTTCTGGGTAAAGTTCAAAGCAAAAGACACGATTTTTTTCCAGCTGTTTTAGAGTGACACCTTGTGGAGTATAAATGTCTGCACTTTATTTTCAAACTGGTAAAGCAGCCAAAGGATGTTCCAAAAGTAGGGAATTTCTTGTATCCTGTGGGGGTGATTTGGGGAGGGGGGTGTTCTGTGGGCATTGAAGACAGAAACTAATTTTTTGTGCTGTCCTTGTGTTAATATGTATTTAGAAATAAATTATTTTAAATTTGATAGCCTTTCAAGAGGAAAAAAAATTATATTGACAGTTTTTCAATTTCTAGTCTTTCTGACCAATAGTCCCATTTAATGAAAGACAAAAAGGGAGTTATTTAATTTTGATTTATAATAATAATAAGATTTATCTAAATGCTATTGCAAATACTGCTATTGAAGGACAGTCATTATTAGTTCTAGCTCACAGAAATTAAATACAATAAAAAACCTAAGTATCTTCTGAGATCTCAGGATGTGAAGGGAAAATGAAATAATGTGGCTTTAATCCTGGCAAATGGAAATATCATTCTGGAAATGAAAGGGGGAGGTAAAAAGGGGGAATGTAGAACACAGGAAAAGGTAAAGACAAAATCATCAAGAAAATCATTCTTCAGGATAGGTAGATTCCACTTTTCTAATAAATTGCACAGTTCTGCATTACAGCCATGACTATATAGCATTCTGTCCCCCACAGATGCCTCTGCAAGTGACCATATGGATAGTTCATATATGTGTTTTTCCACAGCACCTGTGAAGTGGGTCAACTGAGCACCTAAACAGGATTTTTTTGACTCTGTCAAGAGAATTAGCCAAATGCATGAGATGTGATGTCAAGATCTAGAGCAACAAATGCATTTGGATGTGGTAAGTTTATAGGCCTATTCTATGAAAAATGAAAATACATGTGGTTTGGGAACTGTTGTTATTAAGAGATTAAATTAAGTATTTATATAATTTGACAATTAAATCAGTTACAAATGCCATGCAATTTGTTTTTACCAGTCCAAAATATTAACCTGGTCACAGTTAAGTTTGTGTTGTAAGAGAGGCAGTCTGAAGAGGGTCAGTATCCTCTTTCACTGTAGTGTATGGCTGCAAAGCTTATAAAGCTGATTTGCTGTCCCAGCTGGTTCAGTGTAGCTGTTTTGGCCAGTGTTAGATCTGGTTGTGTGTCTCTTCCCCAGACTAGAGCATTCCTGGGGTGACAAACATTATGCTCAAACAACATCTAATATTAGCTCATGCTGTTGGAGTAGATCAGTTGGTTTCAAAGTCCTTGTGCTTCCAATTTATACACACCCTCACACCATCCCACGTTCAAGAATGAAAGAAATGTTGCATTTCTTTAGCCAGTATTTTAGCCCTGGAATCCTCAGGTTTTCTGTTTGGTCTCCCACTTTGCCATTAGCTCCCTAAGGATCAGAAATGGATTTGCTCTCATAACCCAGCTGCACACTTGTATGAACAGCAGAGGTCTCATTGTGCATTGGAGAGGTGTGAGAGGAGAACAGAAACAACTCGTGCAAGTGTGCACAGCAGCAAACATGCACTCATGCAGATGTGCACACCTGCAGGCCTCAGGTCAGGAGGCATCTCTAGAGATACATTTCTACCAGATCTCCTTTGTAAATGACTGACAACAGAACCTCTGCTTTCTGCTGCTCAATTGCCCAAAACCACATATAAGAGAACTTGCTCAAGTTATTAGTATTTCTGGAAGTATCACCTTTTATTGGCTCCTTTTAATTTGTTTTTCAAAGTTTTTTTCTCAGAGCGATGACTCTTCTAGCAGAGCCTAGCTGCCTCTGGGTAACAAAATTCAAGCTTGAATTTTTCTCTAGCAAGATGGTCAGCTTCCACTGTGGCAAGGGAACTTGTTATTCTTTTTAATAACACACTTAACACTAAAGGAACAGCTATAGAAATGTCCAAGAGCTTTTTCAAGTATACCAAGGAAAAACAAAGGCATATGCTCAAATTTGAAGGAAGGAAAAGCTTCCTTCAAGCAAGACGAGGGCACTCCCATAATAAAATTATCAAAGCTCTACTCTGAAGTTTCATAACAAATTTTAGGCATTTCCTCACTTACCACTCTGCCCCCTCCAAAGGTTTAGAAAATACAAAATATAGCTGTCCAGCCAGTCTAAAGAATCTGAAGAATCAGTTTACAGCAGATTATGTAACAAATCTGATTCTAATGCCTGCCTCTGCTGAAATTGTGAGTAAATAAACCTAATGCTCCTAGTGCTTTCATGGCTTCATTATGCACTGCAGAAAGATTATATTTAGGACAAAGGAAAGCATGATTAGCAATGTCCACATAAACTTAAATTTTGATTAGGATGTGGGGTAGTCTTGTCTGTCTGAATTACTCTTGGAAAAATCATAAATAAAAAAATGCTAAAGTACAAGGATTCATGCAATAGCATGAGAGAAATTGTGTATAGATCAAACAGAAAATATGAGTCAATTAGGGTCACTTAAGGATGGGACAATGGTTAAGAATGTAGGTCACTTTTTAGAGATTAGTTATCTGGGATCTTGGACAGATGCCCAGCAAAATGAAACACACTAAATGGAATTCCTGATATAAAATAATCCTATTGAAATACAACATTAACTTTGCAATAATGTAGAGAAGTGGTGTCAGGACAGCAGCTTTGTTTTAAAATACAGACTTGATAAGGAAATAAGCCTGTCAAATGAATAGAATCATAAGGACACTGGCTTATAGATGTTAAATGTGATTAAATATTTTATTCCTAATGAATTCATCTGCTTTGATTCTTTAGCAACATAAAGTAGGATGAAAGATAGTAAAAAACACAGGGAATGTAGCTGATATGCCATCAGGAATGAACTTTAGGCCAGATCAGCAGGTTTTGTTTGCTCAAGTCAGTCAATAATTGTAGCAGAAAACATAGCTAGACTTTGTTGCATATAAGCTGCATAAAAACCCCAACAAACCAACCCAGCAGAAAACAGGCAAAATTAAGGAATATACTGCAACAAAGGGGCTGGAAAAAATAGTTGTGCCTACTGTCTTAGCTCAGTACTCAGTAGCAGTGGTACAAAATGAGTCTGGAGTGCTACAGCTGGTTCTCATTCAACGTTTGTGAAGCTGAGTATGTCCAGTGATGAGAGAAGCAGACCTGCCTGAAGGGCAGAGCTGGTGCACAGCCAGAACTTGGCCTGCAGATTTACCTGTGCCTTATCACTGCAGAAGTGCTAGAAGGTGAAAACCTTGAAGAGCATCCCACATTGATGGTACCCAGGAAAACTGCAATGGCATTTGTGAACCTGCTATGGGAAATAGCCCTATCTTAAGGTCCAGATACTAAATGGTCCAGTAAATTGTTACATCTCTAAACTTTAGATATCTGGTCCCAAAACTGGTAATTTGATCCCTCAATGTGTACAAGCTCTCTACACAATACATGACTGCTTACATTAAAATTCAGAGAAGTTCATAGGAGTAGAAAGTCCATCTCCTTTCTCCTGATTCCTGGATAAGTTAACTCTTAATTGCTTGAAGTGATACTTGTCTTACCTAACAATGATAATCTAAACTGTAGCTATTTCTCTGTAGACTAGTTCTGTATTTCAGTGAGATGGCAGGCAGTGTTTCCATAGTGCAGTCCATAACTCTGAGGGTGGAGTTATTTGCTCTTGCTGAAGTCCCTTTCCTTCTACTAAACAAACAGACAGTTCAGAGGGGAGCTAGAACAGACAGCTGGGTTTTTTTGATTGCAGTTAAGCAAGATACACCCAACCCCAATATTACAAATTCCTGATCCTTCCCAAGAAAGATTAACTTTTATCTTGAGGAAAAAGTCCTCAGAGAAGCAGCGGTGGTAAGGAAGGGGGGATGGTATTATCAGAATAGTGGTGTACAGGCAGCAGACCCTGACCAGCATGGTAGTTAAAAACTTCCCAGGAGAGATGAGATTGAAATTCTTTGGCAAAGGAGGAATTGGACACATCCTACACATCTGGGACAGTGATCCTGATTCTGTGCCATAGAAGATGTGCCATGAACATCCCAGGCTTGGCTTATGTAATTTTAAAGGGTAGTAATAGTTTTGTTGGCTTCATATGTCAAGCTTGATCTGAAAGTATGAATTAGGTTTTGCAACTTTGAAGCTAACTGAAAACCCTAACGGTATCAGGTTGTGTTAGGCATTCACGTTAGGTTGAGTGTATGCAGCAACTCTGTGAGCACTGAAAAAATTGTAGCTGTTAACAGGAGCAAAACTGTGGCCATGTCAGGAGTTCTTAAGACCAAGATATCCAATTTCATTCACATCCCATTTTAAACAGCAAAACCTTAACTTTGGCAAAATCTGGCCTTGTTGCAGTATGCTTAGGCAAATGTCATGTTCTCCTTAATATTTCTATTTTGGTGAATTTGGATATAATTAAGCTTGAAGCACAGAGATATCCATGACCATTAAATACTAGATAAGGATTATTTAGTTTCTCTTTACTCTTCCTTATCAGCTAGTATATTTTAACTTATTTAGCATTAAGTAAAAAATTATTTCTGAATAGTTCCTAACCTTTTGAATGTATTGTAGAAATATTGTATGGATATTTACAGAGCTGAACAATTGCATAAGAATACAAGAAGGGCTTAAGCTAATATGTGCCTCTGCAACTCTTGGGAATGAGTCAACTATTCATTTGGAATTGAAAATACACAATCCCAGGAGGATATTATAAAATGTTGTGGAGCTATTTTGTTAAAATTTGTTGGATTTTTGTCAATAGCTAATTTTCAGCATTGTTATGTAAATGAGAATTCACTGTTACCTGTGAAACAGTCTCAGATTAAAAACTCAAAATTCTTCACAAGATTTGTTTTTCCTTTTTCTTTGTTAGGGAGGTTTAAATTTGAACATTGTAAAAATTGTATGTTGCAATAAAGTTCCCTGACCCGACCCAAATTTCTAGTCTAACCTAGATAGTTATTTAGTTTATGTGGGTTCCCGATGTCAACTTCAAAACTTATGTTATTCAGATGAACAACATAAATTAATAATCAGTGCATATCTGAAAATGTTTGAAGATATTTTTGTCTTCATTTGCAGTACCATGTGCCACTGATGCTGACAGCTTTAGGACATGTGTGATTAGTTCTCTCTGAGGACAGAAACCTATTTTTTGTCCTGTATTTATGCTTTCAGTCTTACCAGCACTTCACCAAAAAATCCTGATTTACAGAGTTGTTATGGATCTTGCTTCTCTAGTTCTCTCTACCTGACCCATTCAATCCCATCTGGAAACCAGTGGTTGCCTTAAGCTCTTGCAGTTTCTGTGCACCTAACCATTCTCTTTATGTAATTTGATTTGCATTATGAGGTAGGATAGCAAAGGCTTTTTATTTTAATTCAACAGATCCGTTTGTTGAAATAGGACTGTTAAAATAGTTATCCCTAAAAATGTGTGGGTTTTTTGGTCCATATAGTTAAATTGCATATATAATAGGGTTCCAACACATATGTGCAGTAACTATAGACTTCAGGATACTCAGATCAATGGTAACAATAACAGTGGCATAAAGACTTGCAAAACTGAGATCCTTATTTGCCAAAAAAGAGATGGAGATGTATATTCCTTTCTCAGAAAATCTCACAGATACTGAGTTAGTCTCTTCTGGCAACCCGTCAGGACCTCAATACTTTCTTTAGCAGTGTTTTTCCCTTTATTATATAAAGGAAATTGATTAGTGATGAAGGCACTTGCCTCCTGCTATGGCTGGCTAAAAAGACTTGGTTTGCACTGGAGTAATGTTTCATATCTTTTGTTATAGTAAAAAAACCAAAACCCTAAACTCAAATCAAACATAAAATGTCAGTGAAGGCTTCTTTCTTGACAGCCCATGAGTGTGAAGCCCCAGAAGGAGAGAAAAACATTGAAGTTCCCTGTGATATGTTCCACTGGTCTCTTCTGATCTGAACAGACCAGTGGGTGTGATGAAAATGCCATCTGTTTATGGCTTTTCATAAAATGAGCTCTGAAAAGTATGAAATGAGGTGAGCATGATACCCTTTTGTTGGAAGCTGTTCTGATACCACAAATGCCATTTAACTTATATCCATGATGCCCATCACACAAGAAGAGAAGGTGCTCCTGTATGGTAATTGCTATACTCCCCATAGATATGTGATGAAGGAACAGGACTTACCAATTAAAATGCATTTCAAAATAAGAGGATGAGCAGAACAGAGTATCTCAGGTGCACTTCTCTGTGCAACATACATTAAATGCTTGAAGCTTAGAGTTAATGTGTGTTTGGTAATGCCTAGTTAATGGCATAATGCATCTCTCATTGTGATGTTTATTTCTGTGACTTCAGAATCTCAAATCTTTGAACCTGTGACCTAATTCCTATTTCTACTATAGCCAACAAGGAATAAGGATAAGGAAGAAGGTCTAACTACTACACCAGTAGTAAAATCTTGATACTTCAGTCTGTTGCCTAAGCTTCTTGTCCAGTGCTTGGGGATGATAGTCTTGCAAAGGAAATTTTGTAAATCACATTGGAACTCTACTGAGTTGGGTGGTTAGTGAAGATAGCACAGCTTTATTGTGCACATGTTTGAGCTGAAAACTGCATTAGTTCCAGATCTTGTGTAGCGATACAATCTGAAAAAATGGAATCCCAGTTGTGCAACATTTCTGTTTCAAGCCTCATTAGAGAACTGGGTTTTGTGTTTATTCAGGCTTAGTGTTTTAATCCACTTGTTCTACAGTCAGATAAGGTCTTGTACCACTGGGGTCTGCGGGTTTGCATTCTATTAGTTATTTGTAAAAAATGCATTTTTACTTTGTAGGAGTGACTTAATCTTGCTTTCTTTGACTTTGTGCTGGTTTTGGCTGGGGTAGAGTTAATTTTCTTCACAGAAACTGGTATGTGGCTGTGCCTCAGCCTTGTGCTGAGAGCAATGCTGATAACACAGAGATGTTTCAGCTGTTGCTGAGCAGTGCTGATACAGCACTGAGGCCTTTTCTGCTTGTTGTGAGGAGGCTGGGGTGACACAAGAAGCTGACCCCAGCTGACTGAAGGCATTTCCACATGCTGATACCATGACTCCACTGGGTGCCATTCTCTGCATGTAAAGCTGGGGGAAGAAGGAAGGGGTTCAGAGCAATGGTGTTTGTCTTCTCAAGTCACGATCATGTGTGATGGAGCCCTGCTGTCCTGGGGATGTCTGAAAAGCTGCCTCCCCATGGGAAGTGATGAATGAATTCCTTGTCTGCTTTGCTTGCATGCACAGCTTTGGCTTTACCTGTTAAACTGTATTCATCTCAACTCATGAGGTTTTTCACTTTTAGTCTTCCAATTTGTCCTGTATCCCAACATGAGGAGAGTGAGGCTGCATGGACCTGAGCTGCTGGTTGGGCTGAAACCATGACAGACTTGTTAGCTAAGTACAGAAATGAGGCAAAGTTCACTTTAAGTATGTATTCCCCAGAGATCTGCCCTAAAAACAGGATTAAAGCTGGAGATGGTGGATTCCCATGCACACAGGAAAGGATTGGGATATGCCTGATTTGGGATTTATGCCCCAGGGCTGTTGGCAAACCTGTGTCTTATGCAGATTTCAAGTTCTGCACCAGAAGCTTGACAGTAGAGGTAGGAATTGTTTCTCTATTAAGTTACATTTATAGACATTCCAAAATGACACTTGCAAATGGACAATTTATTTTCTTGAGTACACAGGTACAATAACCAAGACAGCCACTACTCATCACTGTATGTATTGCAAGTGAGAGAAGCTTCAAAGATGCAAATAATGCTCAAATGCATAAAATAGAGGTACTAAAAAGGAACTGTGTCCCTCATTTTGAAAATGAAAAGAGTCCCTGGAATGCCTTGACAGAGAAAAGAAAGTAGGATTTCTCAGATTTCAGGGGCAAGAAAATCAAGAATACTTGGTATACACAACTGTGAATATACAATGCTGTAAACTTTTCAGGAAATGTGAAAAATCAATGTACATAGAGATGAAAGCCAGATGACATGGGCACTGCATTAGTCCAATGGGAACTTATCTGGGTCTAGAAATCATGGACACAATCTGAAAAACTTTGGCCTCTGCCTATAAAAATACTTCTAGCTGAATTCCCAGATGTGTACAGTAAAAGGTAAAAGAAATATTTCTATAAATAAAAGTATTAATGAGATACATGGAACAATACACAAGTACCTTTATCTCAAAAATGCTCAGAACTAAAACTGCCCATTCTTAACCTAGACTTCAAGAAATGAAGGAATAATTTTCCTCTTATTTCTGGTAGAATTCAGTGAACTTTGAGACAGTTGCAGGGAAGATAAGATTTAATTCTTCCAGGCTATGCTTGTTCTCCAGATTAGCTCTCATGCCAATGTTTCACATACAAATAATACTCTATAATCACAAAGGTGTTAGGAAGAACTGAGAGAGCTTTGCATTTGTAGGCCCCTCCTCAAAGGGTAAATCACCTCAAATTTATTATAATTTGTTATATACTGATGTAACATACTTTTGTTGTTTTGTGAAGGTAACAGCCAGATAGAATCCTTCTCAATCTTCTCTATTAGCTCCTCTTATGTTCAAGTAGATTGCTAGAAGTTAAGATTAGCATGACATTACAACTTTGGAGGTAGAATAAAGTAGCTTGAAGTTTTCACATGTTGTCTAACTAATAGTAAGTTGGAGTGGGTGAGTGTTTGTGCAATAGCTGTTAATATTTTCTTTTTGAGAAGCAGCATGAAAAGAGATTAAGTTTCACTTGGCTATATAGTGTCTCATTTCCATGAACATTGTTAATTGGTCAAAAAATATATAACTCCTCATTGACAGGACATTACAATTCTAATTTTCCTTTGGCACAGCAGAAAACTTTGCATCTGTTTCTAAAAAATGTATTTCAAGTATTGCACCAGCAGAGATCCAACAACTGTGCTTGTGAAACGAGGTAATTCAAAATTATTTCCAGCATGATAGATAAATGTGACAGAGTAATAAAAAGCCAGTGCTGGTTTTAGCATCTGTATTACATATTTCTGGTTCTTGGTCTGTGCTCAGCAATGCTGTCTGATGTTCTAGGTCCTTGAAGTGGAAGCAAATGATATAACCAAAACAAAGAGAGCAGCACAGTGGAAGATTTCAGATAAGCTGCTGAAGCTACAGTTGTCTGGCACTAGTCAAATTCACATGATTAAAAATCCTCTCCTGCTTTTATTTCAACATCTTAGAAAAAACATTGAAATGTCCTGCAAAAGCAACTGGCAATATAGGAGTAGTGATAAGGAGGATTCATGAGAATACATTTGCTCTTGGAGCTGATTCCCAAATTGAGGCTGCTGTCTCAGTCACTTAAGCCCCTTGAGTGAGACTGTGACCCAGAAAAACAGCCCTGTCTTTCCCCGCTCATGTATTTCCACTGCTTCTCCTGAGCCAGTAGTAATGTTAGCACAATTCCATGGTAAGCTGGGTTAGAGACTAGCTGAAAACTTTGCCTGATTTAGCTTCAAGCAGAACAGGCTGTTTGAGCTTCCTGTATGGCCACACAAATAATAATGTGGGCAGGGGGGAACAGACATGATCCTGCATGTGAGAGATCAGCTGGTTTTATAAGAGTGAACACATGATTCAGAGTGAGTGTCAGTATATCTTGTTCTTTGAGGAGATGAATATAAAAATTGGGAAACTATCACCAGGGGCAGCAAAAGTTATGCACTCGTGCATAGAGAAGGAATTGCAGACAAGGATTTTCCTTCCTCTGGTTATGTGCTGGTCCCATGGACAGGAAAAGGGTTTTGTGTCTTTCAGTGTTGGCCATTTTGAAATACTTTGTGTACCATTAGTAGGATCTGGAAGACATTCTGCATAGTGGATGGATCTGTAGTAAACTGAGATTTTCAGTGGTGCAAGTGAAAATTAGGCTGTTGGATCTTGTTTACTTTCACTGGAGAGGAGGCCTTTACCTCCAAAGCTCATGGTTGCAAGAATCCCTTCTAAAATGATCCTCATACATTTGTTCAAGTGTTGCAGCCATTGGCCCAGAGTGATTTGACTCTCCTTGGGACAGACTCTACTATGCAGGTTTTAGTGATGCACTCTTCTACAGGGGTCCCTGACACATTTACTGCTTTGATGGCACCTGCAAAATTGTACATTAAGTTTAAGCACATCTAAAAGCAGGGTATCTCGGAGAGTGAGCACTTGCAGTGAGACAGTTAACTCAGTGGTTGTATTTCTGCTTCTCCCAGTCAATGTTCTGGGAAGTTTTGCTCTACAAAGCTGGTTTAGGTTTTTTGTTTTGTTTTTGGAACTTTTTTAAACTCTTATCAATGGGATTATGCATGATTAAGGGTATAGATCTAACTCAAAGAGTCTGTGAGCCCTAATGCTCTAGATGAATGATAGAAAATTTATTTTGCATGACATAATGTATAATTTTTTCTCCTTTTGTTTGCTGCACTGTGGCCAGCAGCATGATTTATCCTGAACCTAAATACTTTGCCAACACATATTTGATTAGAAATGTTAGCCATTACCAAGACACATATTTTAGCTTTGTAGGCAATCCCATACCAGCTGTGAATTCTTAAAATAACTCAGTCTGAACAACTGGGAAAATCATGAAACCAATTAACAGACTCAGACAAAATACTGTATTATGCTTATGGATAATCCATCATATTAAACAGTGAGATGTATCTTTGGCAACTTTATTCTGGACAAAGACAATTAAGGTTGAGGTTAGAGACTTTGTAAGCTTTAATACATAATTAGAGTCCAAAGATTGCATTTCACTGGTCTTCAGAGTTTAAGGGGCAGCTGTAAATATCTGACCTGAATTGCCTAAGCACTCCAAAGAAGGAAGTTTTCTCTGCAATCTTGTACCAAATTCATCTTGTACATGAATTTTGTAATTCATGTAACTCATCCAATATTAGAAATGATTTTAACTGAGAGATTACAGAAACAAAAAAGTATTTTTTATGTGTTTTTGCCATTTATTGGAAAGGTCATTCTGCAATTTTAGGAATTTTACTACAAAATTTGAAGAAAATGGGCATATGCTTGTACACAGATACTCTGTCCTGTGTTACACAAGATATTTTTCTGGTTTTCAAAACGAATTTGAGGAGGCCTTTCTTTTCTGTTTGGAGCTAAGCTTATCTAGAGGGCTACAATTTATAGTCATATCTTGTTATATGCTTTTATGTATTCTTTAGACCTTAATTGTCAAATTATGTGGCAGTTCAAAGTTCTTGGAATGTAAAAATCTGGTGTCTCTAAATCATTTCCAGTTAAGTAGCTTTAAAGTAAAGAGGCAGTCATCACTGAATTAATTGGTGTTACAGAAGTGTCACATGCATGAGCACAACAGAAGTGTGCTGCAATAAACCTGGTGATGCACTGAGCTGGACCTAAGAAAATCTCTGTTTCAATGCACTCATTTTATCTCCTGAATAAATTTCCTTAGCACTCCCTAAGGGGGATTTTTTGAGTGACAGCAGAGGACGCTTGGGTGAAGTGTTAGCTGAAGTGTTCCAGCAGTGAAGGGTAGTATTAACTTTGAATGAAAAACAGCAAGCTAGTTCCTTACTTGAGATAAAAATGTCTTCATTAATTATATTCTCTTTAATTTGAAGAGTAATTCAAATTGACTAGATTCTTCCCAGTGTTACTCAGCAGTTTCCTACAGAAATGGCTGTGCTGAGTTCCCTGTTTAACCACACATTGCCAGATGCAACTGCAGGTCATGGGGCCTGCTGGCTGGTCAGTTGCTGAAATTCCAGAGCTGCCATAAGGACTGCAGGATATAATAATTATTTTCTCATTAAGAGTTTAAAAAGTATGGCTCATTTTGCCTTTTGATTATGTAGAATACTTGCACAATAGTATAACTGTATTTTTATTAGTTGCACTCGGTTTTGTTTTCATGTTTGCTACGACACTTTATTCTTTATTTCACCATAAAGGCCTGCTTCTTTAGCTACTTTAATTTTTGTCACTTTTAACTGTGTGAAATGGATTCCCAGACAGCCAACAGGAAGTGTTTTTAGGTCAGCAGCTAATTTTCCCAGGCCCATTTTGCAGACTCTTGTGATTTATACCAACTCTATTTATAGAGGAAAGACTTTTTTTAACCTATGAACTTGCTATCCTCATGTTGGCATTTTTTCTATCAGCTGATGTATCTGCTTGTTGAGTGATGGTGACAGCAAAGTTAATAAGCTACACAAGTGGAAAAATGTATTACAACAGACAAGCGTTTAATAATTTAATGATGGTCTAGGCACTGCCTGCATCCTGTAGTGTTGGTGTGCATGTCAGAAGCACCATGGGAGGACAGCACATCTGTGATTACAGAGTAATCTCTCCATTTTATTTACTTGGTCCCCTTTCCTGTAACACATGAACAACTTGCTGTTTTAAAGATTTTAGTCTTCAAAAGCCCCTTTCATATAGTGAGGTTCTATGATTCCCATTCTCTGAAAAGGATATGACATATGGGGGTTAAGTGGTTTTCAAAATTCCTGCAGAGTCTGGAATAGAGCAGAAAAATGAATTTGGGTTCCTTGACTGTGGGCAAATCACTGGGTGGTTATTCTCAAAAATAAAACAATCATTAGTCCTATCTCTGTGGTTTTGCAGTTTAAAATGTGATAACAAAAACCCATGAGTTTCACCTGATTGAAGGAGTAAACTTTCTTCCTTCCCCCCCTTTGCCCAACAGAAACTTAATCTAAGGATCATGCTAGGTTTTGCTGTATTTGAGGGGAAATTCTTAAATGTTGACATGGAAGCCTCAATTTCATTTCTGCAGGCTTGCTTATGTCCTAGATACTTTTTCATTGAGAGAGAAAGAACTCTGGAATACAAAGAAGTAATGTTTTTATTACTTTTATTGATTTTGTAGCCTTTCTACTCAAAGAACATTGATATCAACGACCACTAATGGTGGACAGAATTCACAAGAAAAGCTTTTGGCCTTTTTTCATGTATTGTTTTCTTACATTGTTTTTCAAAGGAAAATGTCCTGCCTAATCCCACACAGGACCTGAGGAAGTGGAACAAAATCTGTAAAAAGTACACACTCAAAATTACGTATCCGTTGATCATTTGCTCAGTACATTAATTAATTTTTGGTCCTTTACCTTTAAGATCCATATTTCCATTTTCTGTATTTTCTAGACATATACATGGGGGGTTTTGGCCTCTCTACAGTTCCAATTGAGTTCCTACAGGTATTCACAATTGTAGTACCCTGCTAAAAATGAAAAAGGCTCATGGCTGGACACTTTTCTATTGAAAACTTGAATGGTTCAATTTAATTTTCATACTGAGAATTTTCTCACTTTTTAATTTCACCTCTTGATTTGAAAATTAACTGATGAAAGTCTATTTTCACTCAAGACAGATGTTAATACTTGGGGAACTTAGCTTGAGAATGTGTTTCACACACAGGAATAATTCTTGAGATTCATCTGTACAGCTAACCATATTTAGCTTGATTCCCTGTCTCTGAAACCTATAACTTTTCTTCAGATCTATCCTTCAAACAAAACACTTTTTTAATTCTACTTTAAAAGGATGATCTTCTGGGGAGCTGTAAGTTAAAGCAATACATTTCCCTCATATTCTTCATACAGAGAGCTCAGCCTGACACGTGATAGACGCATGATCTTCTGGTGAGCCATGTTTCAAAAGACTTCTATCACTTGCATATTACCCTTTATTAGTTCACATTACAGGACTTGTAAGCTCATACTACACAAAAATGTTTTTTACTGTGAGATGCCACAACTCATACTCAAAATTACGAGGTATTGACAGTTGGTAAAAGTAGGGGATGTTATTTTCTCAAGATGAATCTGAGAGAAGATGGCTTTGTATGAACATGCTGTCCCAAATTGCTGGGCCTGGTTCAGTTCTCATTCTTGGTGGAGATTAGGCACAGCTTCATTGAAACTAAAAAGTTGTATTTGCCTAGACTTGTATGAAATGAGAAGAGAGTAACACATACTCCTTTATAGAATGGGATCTTTCACAGGCAGGACAGACTAAAACACAGTAGGCTCTTATTCATACTCCATATAGACTCTCTTGCTAGCAAAGTGATTTGTGGCAGCACTGCCTGGTTTTACACATTTTGTTTTGTTTAGTTAGGCTTTTCTCTACAAGGGGTTTTATTGTTCAAGAGGGGGCACTCCCACCCTTGCTCATAGTCAAGTCATGGAGTAATTACTGCTCTTTACATGCCAAGATCTCAGACCAAGAAAAGGCAGCCAATCCTGATACAGGAAGACACACACTGGCACAAAAAAACTAACTAGGGAGACAATGAAGAGAGGAAAACAGAGTGAGCCTGTATGGGATTGTGCTCTATCTGCCTGTGACAGTAGCATCAGGGGCAATGTTGTTTTTCCCCAGTAGCTTTCCAATATAGTTACTCCATTCACTGATGAATTGAGAGTATGTGAAACTCTGCCAAAGCTAATCAAATCAAATTCCACCCAGCTGGTTAAATCCAATTGCCTGTGCCTTCCTCCACAATGCAAGGGCATCCATGGTACACTGTGCTGAGCTGCCTCCTCCCTCCCAAAGTTCACTGCACGTCTGTGCACTGTGGGTGATCTTCCCCTATAAGCGTAATGTGTGGGTTTCTGGCTGCTTGAGTGCAGATCTTATCTCGTTCAATCCCTGGAGAAACAATAAAATAAAAAAGAACAGTTACATATATATATATGTGTGTGTCTGTGTATATATATATATATATCTACATATATAATATTTTAGCACAGTTGCTTTTCAAATATTTCCCCTAAAACAATGAACAATCTTCCCCTACTTGTGGGGAAACTGCCTCTTTCTGCAGTGATTTCAAGCTGGTGACAAAAGAAGATTGTAATATAAGATAATATGCACTAATCTGGGCTATGTATGTTTCGGGCAGTACTCCAACTCTCGCTCTCTGGTGTATCACCTTCCTTCTTGAAGCAATTGTTTCTTCCTGTACAGTAAGTGGCAATAGGCAGAGTCCTCTGGTTGCCACACTTCAGAGTAGAAGTATGACTTAGGGCTTTGCATTGTTGCCTAGAACAGTATCCCTTCATGGGCTAGCATGAGACTAATATCCCAATTTATGCACTAAAGTTGATTATATGAATCAAATAGCCCCAATTTCTGCCTTGATCTTCAAAAGAAATCTTTATTTACTCTTTCTCCATTTCTCACTGATTCTAGTAAGGCACTTGATTCCTGAGAAACAAATGTGCCATTCACCAGAGGAATAACTCCACTGATACAATTTGTGCATTTTTAATCCAGATCCCATCCCTTACATACTCCTTCTAAGGTCTGGGTGTCTTTCCTGTGGACAGTAGCTGCAGCTATCTGCCATGTACAGAACCCTCCACCTCTCTCTGGTGACGGCTCAGGGGTTGGGGCTGGCAGATAACTTGTGTCAGGCTGAAAGGATGTCTTCTGGCAGGCACTGGATTTCTACCTCCAAAAAAGAGAATACTGGCTTAGCCCTGGAAGAATCTACACCTTCAGCAAAAGGGAAATCTGCCATAGGAGCAGTCTATGCAAATACTTGTGGGAGGGAATCTAAGAAATGATCCATGAATGCATTCCCTTGAGGAGCAGCACAGTAAAAGGCTTTGCCACACAGCCTGGGTCAGAATCAAGTATCCTGCATTCTGAACTTGCCTTCAGGAAGGAAGTCTGCTGATACTACTGAATTCAGACTTGTAACAATAAATGCAAATATTAACAATAAGAATTGTCAGAGGGATAATAACATTCCTCAGGTGTGCTCATGACTGGTTTTAACTGATTTGGAATTTATTACTATCGTCAAAAAAATTTAGCTATTGCAATCAACAAAGTCTAGGGTATGATTCAGTTGACCAGCTGAACACTTTGTACATGGGAATGTTAATTTTAAGCTTTTGCCTAAACTCCAGACAATGATTAGCTCTGTGAGAAAACCGACACATGGCATTTGGGAGAGGCTGTACACCCAAACTGCAAGTACAGCTCCAACTAAACATCAGATGGCGGTGTGGGGAAGGCATTGTGTGACACGAATTTCTCAGGCTGTATTTGAAAGATGAGCAGAACCAAAAGATCTGCTTATCACCACTCATCTATCTTAAGGTTTTGGGTTTGTTTGTTGTTTTTTTTTTTTTTTTTAACTGTGCTTCACAAATTATTTGGCTTGTGAGCAGGAAATACTTCTGGATTAAATAATACTTCTAATTTTTATCTGCTTAAAATAGATAAAAACTTATATAAGCAAAACACTGACCTATATCTGCTGGTTTGAAACACATTTTTGACAACATTCCAGGAAGATTTCGAGCACAAAATTTAATGGGTCACATCATTAATTTTAGCCTATTAAAATCCATTGTCTTTTCTATAGTGGAGTGTCTTCTGCGCAGTGGAGATGCTACAGATTTAAAATATTTTTTTGTGCAGGAATAGGCACTTTTTAAACAAAGGTATGTCAGCACTGAACAATTGTGAAAGCCTTGGCCTTAGTTTAGGGAGCTTTATCGTGTTCCTCAGCTGATGCAATTGCTCCAGAGGGCAAACTCATTAAAATACATAAATCATAAATCTCAAGAACAGAATAATCTCTAATCAAAGAAGGACATACATTGATTTCTAAGCATGTCAGTAAGGTACAGTGAGCTGTTCCTGCTTTACTGTATGAATATTTATCAAATAATGCAGTTACATTTGCATCATGCACTTCAGATAGCTGAAATAAAATAATTGTAATCAAATCCCAAATATGTTTTCATGGTATGTATTTCACCTCTTCTCAGCTCTTACATACCAGCAGGAGACCACTACCCTAGAGCAGCATCCCTTGTCTTTGATTTGAAATATGTATTATAGCACCTTTGTCATTATAATGTACTTCAGCAAGCTCCTAGAGTGAAAAGAGGAGGAATAAAGGTAAAAATTTAGAATGAAAGACTGTGAGTAAGAAAATAGGTAGCCATGCAGAATAATAGAACTATGGAGAGAATACAGAATGGTTTGGGTTGGAAGAGACCTTAAAGGGCATCCATCCAGTGATCACATAGTCACATCTAGTGATTACATCCACTGATTACATGGTCACAGCCAGTGATCACAAATTTTAAATACATAAAATGACAATGTTTAATTTTATAATATTAGTTTTAAATAAAACACAAAGTTTAAATCAATCCTTTCTAATAAAGAAAACATGTCTTTTTAAGCTCTACTTACACATTTAGAGAAGCAAGCTTCATAACCTATCTCCATCATTATGTGGCCTGTTTTGTTTCAAAGCTTGTGAAAACTGAAGAATAAGTATAAACTGCAAGTTTTGTCTAAGATTTTACTACAATAGATTTACTACAATAGATTTACAATTGTTACAAGTTTCTAAATAATTAGGGGTTATGAAGTGTTTATGAAAAAATGTGGTGGGATTGATAGTGAAAGGCAACAGCTGCCCAGTTAGCACTATCCAAAAAATACTTAAAAGACAATGGCACTGGTGGCCTAGGAGCAGTCACACAGGTTGAAAAGGCCACAAATGAGCACATGTCCCTGATTCCTGTAGGAACGTGGAATTTAACAGGGCAGCTCAGACAAGTCTTCTGCAGAGATCTCTTCTCAGAGATCTCTAGCTTGAGTTCCTCTTCTAAGATGTGGTAATCCAGGTGTTCCAGTAACATCTTACTGTTCTGTTGTGTATACACTGAGATGACTGGATTCTTTAACAATTGTGTTGAGATTTTCTGATTGTTGCTTATGCCCGCTTCAGATCTAACCTCCCCTGCTGCCAGGTTTAGGTCAGGCCTGATATGAGCAGGCTCAGGCTCAGCTGGAGAGCAGGTGAGCTCCAGTGGAGGGGCTGAGGTGCCCTCAGCAAGTAATGACATGGTGGTGGCAGGCACTAGTTAGCATGACATCCTCCCAGACAGCATTTCTGAGAGCAACCAGAGCTCAGCAAGGACTTTCCTTTTGTCTGGATGCAAACTACTGAACACACTGATACAAAAAAGATGCAAAATCTATCCTTAATTTATCTTGACTTACTCAAACACATAGGGACAATGCAACTCAAAATCTACTGATGTAACTCCAAATCTGCCCATCCATGTTTGGGGAGGGGAGTGTCCCAAAACTAGTTACAGAAGATATCCCCAAAACAGTTTGATTTTGAAAAAAATCACATTCTTTTTCTTTCTTCTTGATTCTTTGTATTGCACTAGAGTACATTTGCATCAATACACATTCAAAGGGCAGTTGAAAATTAAAAAATTTATTTTCTTTGCAATGTGTGATCTGAAAAATAAAAGTAGGATAAAACCTTACAAGTCTTTCATGTAATCATCTGACTTGAGCAGATCTTGTGAAAACATTAGATATCATGAGATGCCTGGGAGATTAAGTCATGGCTCCCCGGACACAGGGCTGTAAGTCAAAGCATCTTTTATAAACACAGAAAAGCGCTTTTCTCTTGTCAAATTATCAGTGTATCCATTCAACTACCATGACTCAGACCTCCAGCAGTCAAGAGATTTGCTTAGATTACAAAGATTTAAAGAAAAAAAAAACCAAAACACAACAAAAAAGACTAATGAAAGCCATGTACCATCCCCATCTTTTACATTACTTTGAATAGGGCAAAAGTGGATTTTTGACTGGGAAAGCCCTAAACACAGGGAAGGTGTTACAAACGCGCACTTAACACCCTCTGATTCTCTGTGGCCTGTTATCTTTGGAACGGTCAGTCCACAGGAGAGTTTAACAAGTTCTCAAAGAATTCGTGCAGTTCCTACAAATCTCTGGGACACCAGTGACTCTCTCCGGATGGATGCGGGTCCCCACGGCGGGGCAGGCGCGGGGCCAGCC